>NC_143582.1:83360096-83567345 GCF_048544385.1 Mastigoproctus giganteus | reverse complement strand
TGCCCTCTTGTCTCCTCGCCACCCCCATTTTTCCTTCTGGTGGGGCATGGGCATGCCCCACTGACACTTATTGGGGTCGCCTTCCCTATTGACTCCATATTTCTGTCTCTCCCCTACTCTAACTGTACACAAGCGATTGCCCTACACGTCCAAATTACTGTTTGCGATACCAATGGTTTCGACCTTTCAAATCCTAGCGTTCTTACCCCCCCCCACAAAAAAAAATTTTTTTTTTAAGGTCCTAGCCACTGAAATCTCAGGAAATTAGGTGGCAGTACCTGCCAGAGTAAATAATTATAATGCTGATATTCCTGGCCTGCCTCCATGGGGCTGAGTGCGGCCAACGTTGGGCCTCAGCAGGGGTCCAGCGGCTAAATGACCAGAAGAACAACGGTACATAACACTATACGTATACAATATCCAAAACTTTTAAATCTCTGGCCTTTCCAGTGAACTGGCACACCTACAATGAAAGCAACGCGGAGATGGAGGAAACCCCTGGTGCCGCTTGACACTAAATACACTCCACACACACTCTTTAAGGCGCGCCAAATTTTACAAATCATGAAAAAAAATATATATATATATATATCCTTAGTAAAGGGGCGCCGAAAAATCTTTCTGCCCGGGGCGCGAAAATACCTTGGTCCGGCACTGCAGGCAGTGTCGTCTCGGCACTATGGATGTACTTATTCAAAATACTGGTGAACTTGGTCTGCCTCCACGGGGCCAAGTGTGTGTAACGGCTAAATGGCCTGATGAATAGCAGTACATGACATTATGCTTAACAATATCCATACACTTTTAAATCTCTGGCCTATACAGTGTACTGTAACACACGACAATGTAAACTACGCAGAGATGGAGGAAACCCATGTTGCCGTTAGACCCTAAACACATTGCACTGCTCGGTCGCCAATTGGCGCAATGGCAGCAAATCTGCTGTTCAAGGTGGGTAAAAAAGATATGGATCCAACGAAGCAGTCGGAACCAGTGCCCCCATGTCATTCATGGGCCATGGGAGACATGAACTATTACAAAAAGAACTGGCCAAGGTCACCCAAGGGCTACGTCAACTAGAACAGACCAATATCTGGTTCTGACAGCAAGACGGAACCCTACGATATCCTGTCATCAACTGTCTCTTAAGGTTGCTGCGGCCACAGGTGAAAACATTTCCAACCGGACTGTATTCAGAAGGTTCAATTCAAGTGGACTCTACGCAACGAAGCCATTGGTTTGTATCCCATTAACTGCAAATCAACGCACAGCTCGTCGAAACCGGTGCCATGAACATGTCACTTGGAGCACTGACAAATGGGGTATAGTTCTGTTCTCTGGTGAGTCCCATTTCAGCTTACAAACAGATTCTAAATGTTATTTCATCTAGAGAGAATGAGGAATGTGGTACCATCCCTCCAACATTAGAGAAAGGAACACTTATGGTGGGGGCGGTGTTCTCTCGTATTGATAGGAATAATGATCAACGGCCGCACCCCTCTTCACACACAGATGTACCGAGAACAGATCCTCGAACCTCATCTGTGACATTTTAGGGGTAAGGTTGGCCCAGATTTTCTTTTCATGCACAACGACACTGCACATAGAGCTCAAGTGGTTGAGGAATATTTTGAAATTTAAGAGATCCAACAACGCCGTGGCCAGCACGATCATCAGAATTAAATCCGATCGAACATGTGTGGGACGCTCTTGGGTGTGCCATTGCACGCAGACAGTGAACTCCTCGGTCACTTGGTGAGCTAAGGTCTGTGCTGGTGGAAGAATGGGATGTTTCCACAAAATCTTATAGAGACAATTATATCGAGCATGGTTCACCGCTGTCAGGCATGTTTAGCTGTTACAGGGGATCGATACACCATATTGATGTCATGTGACCATATTTTCGAGCATCTTGTATTGACTTCTCTAATGTGACCTTCTTGGTAATTCTTATACAATCCCTATAAATGTCTCTTACACCTGTCTGAAGTTTTTCGCTGTCTCCTCATTTCATCGTTATTCTATGCTATACCATCATACCAAATTTTGTCCTGCTTCATCGCAGGCTGTACGAATTACACCACGTTTTCTATGTTCTGTTAATTTTGTCAAGCAGTATACAACAGTTTGAAAGTGGGATGATAGTGGGTGCCCAACGCATGGGTCACTCTATCGCGGAGGTGGTATAGAAATTTCACTATCCCCATTCGGCAGTATCAAGTGTGTATCGGCAATATACCATTTCCGGAATAACATCTCATCGTGGCCAGCGCTGTAGGTAGAGAAAGGTGGCCGTGGATGTCTGTATCGCATTGTTTCAGCTAACCGGAGAGCGACAGTGGCACGAATCACTGACGACTTCAACAAGGGAGGTGCTAGAAACATCTCCATGAAGACCATCAGGTGATCATTAGCTGAAATAGGCTATGGGTACCGCCGATCCACCAGAGTCTCATTGCTAACACCACGACACAGGACTCTATGCCTCAACTGGGCAAAAGAACGTCGGCACTGGACCTTGGATGATTGGAAATGGGTCTCCTGGTCCAACAGCGTGCCTCCCCACACAGCCGTGGTGACTAGAACTTTACTACCATGGAATGGCCTCCCCATACACTGGATATGAACCCTGTTGAGCATTTTTGGGATGCTGTGAAAAGGTCCGTTCAAGCATTGGATCCTTCACCAAGGAATGCGACGGAATTATGGATAGCAATGCAGCAAGCATCGCTATCCATAATTCGGCAAAGGTTTACAACATTCTAAACGTTTCTGAAAAGAATCAGTGAAGGCATCCAAAGAGATGTTCAGTATGGAAATACCTGTGGAACGCTTTCGTGAACTAGTGGACTCAATGCCTTGCCGTGTGCGGGATTTCGTGCACTTTGGTATGTAAGAGGATAAAAAAACCCAGGCCTGGCTACTCGTGCCTGGGGACAGGCACCAGGCAGCAGCTGCCCAGGTGTTGGCTGCTCCTCTGCAGAGGTCCTACATTCAATACAGATCCACTAGGTGGAGATGGGTTATGCCTAGGGGCCACCCTTTATACCAGGACACACACACACATGTGTTTTGTACAGTGTTTCCTCAACTGTATTCTGAACAAAAGATATAATATATGACAGTATAATTATATATGAGAATGAAAATGTACATATATAAATCATTGTATATGTTTCTTGAGATTGTACATAATATTTGAGTGTGTAAATAAATGAAATATAAAAATAAAAATGCCCTTATCCGGGCAAAGGGCGGGCCTACCCGTTACTAGTTAGGTATCCCATGATTTTTGTCCACTCAATGTGAATCTACATTATTTTGAGTACCAGGTGGTTATAAAATAAGTTTCCCTATTCAGGAGACCCTAGTGTCAAAACGGTAATTTTTTTCCATTTATTTATTAATTAGACACAATATAGTCTCAAGATTATGTACATAAAAGTATATACAAGATATATTTACATATAATTATATGCTCTGACATAACATTAAACTTGTGTGTGTGTGTGTTCTTAATCAGGGTAGCTCCCAGACATAAGCCCAAATCTACCTTGAGAACTTGGGAATATGTAGGCGTTACAAAGCAGTCCTGAAAAAGTATGTTAAATTACCTGAGTCTGATTTTACTGCAGCGCAATTCGCGCATGAAATCCAATTAGAGCTGTGAAAATCAGCGAGTATGTCATTTAGGGTATGGGGAAGCGATTTGTAGAGGAAAAATAATTAGTTCAAATTTCCGCCACCAGGGGAAAACGGCGCTGCACATATGTACAGTTGTCATTTACTTCAAGACATGCTGCATATGCAAATGACATCCTGTTAGATAAAAGCAGAAAGGCCAACGCCATCGTCAATAACCATTATGTCTCTTACAAAAAAAAAAAAAAATGAATGTGCACTTTTAGTAAAACTGTTCTACCAGAATAATAGTAACGATGAATGAAAATTATAAGTTTGCATAAAGGACATTTGACGTCAGTGGGGCTTCGAAAACTAATAAAGAAATCTGAAACGACCGGGTGTAGTTAGATGTAATTCCAGGCAGAGGACGACCACGTATCGGAACGGAGGTAGTGGATGAAGTGGCGGTTGCAATGGCCTCCAGGTCAGAATGTGAAACCCTACCAGCCAGTAGTGCCAGACTACAAGAAATATAAGAAAGTATGTTAAAGTATGTTTACAGTGGGCTCAGGAACACCAACACTGGGCAGTGGAGGACTAGAAAAAATTGCCTGGTTTGATGAATCCAGGTTTCTGGTAATGGGCGGAGCAGAACATAGCAAAAACAGCAAAAGCATATGCACTCATCGTGCCAGTCATCAGCAATTACTGACACCACCACCAGGCATCTCTCTCTGGTGGTGGTGATAACAACAATGTACAGCTTCAAGAAGTTTTTTTTTTTTTTTTTTGGTGCGCACTGGGCCCTTTGACATAAATGGGGCAATATTTGGATGATACAGGTTATTTGGGAATTTGTTTCCGAACAGATTCCTTCATAGCTGCAGTATATTCATTATCCTCTTGGAAAATGCGCCATGTCGCATGGCCAGAATTGCACAGAACTGGTCTCAGGAATGAGTATATTCAGCCTACTACAGTGGCCTTCCCACTCACCAGATCTCTGTGGGATGAGATGGAACGAGCTCTTCAGAGAAGAGATCCACAACCATTCAAATTTGCAACAATTGAGAGAGGTAATTTAGTCAATAGACCAGCATCCCTATGGCACGCTTTTGACGCACTGTCAAGTTCATTCCACGACGAATCGAGGCTGTTCTAACCGGGATAAATAGGGACTTATTAACTATTACTTATGCGTATATAATAATATGGCACACAGTGTATTTGAATTATTATTGCAAACATACATATTGTTTCCAAATATAAGTACAATCTTGCCATGTTTGATGAGATTATATTAGCATTTCAACGGTAATCGTTTAAATTTCCACTGGAAGAATTAAATATCAATATTATTGATATTTAATTCTTCCAATAAGTGAGTGTAGTTATTTTATATAAAATCTCTTTTAAGTAACTCGGAAAAAAAAAAAAAAAAAATGGGAATCGCAGAAGTTCAACTATGATCATGTGCTGTGCCTAGGAAAATACAAAGCACTATGCCTAGTGACTGCAAGACATCGGGATTGAGACAGAGCGAATCTTTTATTGCACCACGTTCAAGTGTAACAGTTACAGGACTGGATAGTGTTGCAATGTCCCTTCACGGCCAAAGGCCAGGGGTTGACACTTACACAGATGATGACAACAATATATATTATATAAATAAATAATTGACATTAAGCCAATTAAATAAAATGACATTAAATGAAATAAGATGATACAATGGCGTATATAATGGCATTAAGTTGCATAAAATATTAAGGAATAAGATGTCGTCCACAATATTACATTAAATATAAAATGGCATAATCATAATCTAACATTAAAATTAAATAAACAAAATGACACTTGACACACTTGAAAGTCAAGCTTTTGCCCTTCACAGTTTGTGTGAGAGAACAGCATGAACAGAGGCAGGTGATTCACATACCCCTGGCTCCTTTCCCAGTATGCTCAATAAATAACTGGAGCATTAAAGTGGTGATTGAAAGGCATGCTGGCTTGGATGCGATGAAGAGAAAGCTTTTCAGTTTGCAGACTATCCGGACCTTCATTGACTATTCCTAACTGGAGAGAACCTGGGATGAATTTTCATGTGACTAGATGGTTTTGCCCTCTGTCTGCGCTGAGTGATTGGAAGCCTGGGACGTGTGGGGCCCAGAATCCCGTGAAATTTCTTTAGGTCGGCATTGATATCCTCGATTCGTCTGAGCATCTGGTAGGGTAGGAAGCGATCTGATAAGTGGAGGCGTGAGGAAAGAGAGCAAATTGTTGGGATGGCTCTGAGCTGGGCAGGTAGAATCCTCCAGCCACAGAGATCCCAGAATGAAGGAGATGTGATGAGACTGGTCAGCATCTTTACTGTGATCAGCAGTCTTCTTTCTTCAACGAGAAAGGGCAGCCTGGGAATTCTCAGGGCCATTTCAGTCATATGGCCTTGGGGTGGTATCCTGTGTTTGTAGGTTACCCGCATGAGGAGCCAGTATTCCGCTGTCCAGATAGGTTTTGTGTTCGTAGGTGCTGCTGACGCCCAGATTTCTGCAGCATAAAGTAGCGGCGGGGGGGGTATATGATGGTCCTGACATATTTTGTTGCTGTAACCTTGTCTGAGACGTAATGCAAGTGCTGCTTCGCTCTCCATTTCAGGTGCACTGTCAGCCTTCTGAGTTTGTCGATGTGATGGTTAAAATCTCAGCTTTGTGTCAAAAACAACCCCCAAATCTAAATGGTATGAAACAGGAGGTATGGAAACTCAGTTGATCTTTGTCGAGGTGGTTGTTGGCTCTTTCTTCAAGGAGTAGAGCACGCACTCAGACTTTTCTGGGTTGATAATTTGTTGGGGATGTCCAGTGCTGCTATTGTAGCGGTTATAATTAAATTTCATCAGGTTGTCAATAACAAACTAAACACTTAACAATTTAGGCTGCATGAACTTGAACCATCCTGTACGAGTATAACAAAAATCAATAATCTTTGTTATACTCGTACAGAAGATTCAACAGCCTAATTTCTTTTGCACTTCTCTGTGTGTATAACTTTGCGATGTTATTTATTTATATAATCGAGGAATATCTTAAAACTTTACATGCATCCTGATATCATAAACACTAATGAGAGGAGAAGACTAGAAGAGATATAATTTGTGTATACTGAAGCATATGGGGGATTGGTGGAGAAATCGATATGAGAATGAATTGCCAATTCCAGATAGATAACCCCGTATGACTACAGCTGAAGTAAAAGGTCACCTTTAAACTATATATGCTGCTGCAAATAACTGAGACAGAAAGTGGTCCAAACTTGTGATAAAACATTTGGCGAGCCTCAACTGATTTGCCTTATTATTATTTAAACAGTAAAGGCTAAGGAAACATATAGTCTAGTACCTTGGATGAGTTTAGAAGCGCGAATAAACTTAGTGACGCACTGGAATTTCTATTGATTGAAATTCGGAGAAAGTGTAGCACAGATAACAGAAATGGAAGAATAAATAAATAAAACAAGTACTACAGCAAATTTATAATTTAATAGTGGAAGGACGCGCGTTAGCTGATCATTTTTTTCAGTTGGTTTAGAAAAGGAATTCTCAACCGGGGCGAAAAAATCATGTGTATTATAATGGTTTGTGGCCCTCCAAAGTTCAACCCACCCGACAACATCTTATTCCTTAATATTTAATTTCTCTCATTGGGTTTTCTTTTACCCTGAGACTATTGATTTTTAACATACAGGTATATTATATTAGGAGTGAGTGAGAAATTCTGATAAAAGGAAGAGTAGGTGTGATTTAATTCAACCTTTGCTTTTCATAGGCATTAAATGCCTAAGTACTTTCAGAGGTAATGTCTCCGCAATCCTTGGCATTTGAGCCTTTCCGACAGCTGTAAACTTGGCAGCGGCATGGTGAGCCTGGTTTATTTATTTATTCTTTTGTTTCATTGGTCAATATGAGGCATGGATGGGATGAGGGAATATTTCAGTTTATTGTTTCTACTTCTCAGGTATAGATAGCAAGGTTTTCCCTCCCAGAAACTCTGGTTTATTTTCGTCCAGCAAAACAGGCCAATCGACCGTAGAGTACAAGCAATTTACAGACACAAATACGGGTTTATGTAATCAATTACGGGTAACCCTAATAATAATAATATTGTTTCTACTTTCTAAGAGACAATTAGTATTGATTTATTGTTTCCTTGTGGATGCTGTGTTTATTTTTGATTCATAGTACTTTTGTAAGAGACATGGGCTATGTGAGTTAAATAAAAAAAAAATTATATTTTATTATTTAATTCTTCGTAGTTATTCAACCCATCATCAATCATGTCAAGTGCTGAAAACAGTGTCGACAATATCTGGATGAATATCTAGCTATGGTTTTATTGCAGGCCCATTTGACTCAAAATAGCCTGTGTCTTTTGTGTAACAGTTCTTTTTAAACGAGGCTATGAAACCATCAAGATTTTAGATCACTTAAAAAGGAAACATCCTGATAAAGATGGTAAAAATATATCAAATATTTTAAAAATTTAAAACAACAGAATTTTGAGCAACGTAACAATTACTTCCTTATTTAAGAACAAACAAATGACGATGGAATGATTGCATCTTATAAAATTGCAGAAATCATTGCAAAAACTGGAAGTACCCATACAGTTACTGAGTGTTATGTGACTCGTAGTAGAGACTGTAATTTCAACAGTGATGCATCAAAATCCTTCCAATATTTTAAAAGCATTACCAATGAGCAACGATTCAATTCGAAGACTAATCGATGAGACGTCAGTTAACATTGAAGAGCAGCCAATTGACAAACTAAAAATTACAAAATTTTCTATTTTCTCATTTTTAGAAAATAATCTACCACTGGAAAATGTGGTATACTGTGTTACTGATGGTGCTAACTCCATGGTTGGAAGACAAAGGTTTTATAGCCCCCCTAAAGGAAGTATGTCCCGAAGTTCTTGCAATATGCTGCATTATGCACCGATATCATCTGGTTGCAAAAACTATTAGTCCAGTTCTTTATCAGTCTCTCAGTACAGTTATTTAAACCATCAATACAATAAAGTCACAGAGTTAATATGATCACCCTTTCAGAAAATTGTGTTGGTAATGAAGACGAGTACGTGAGGCTTATTTTACATATAGAAGTCAGATGGCTTTCTAAACGAAACTGTGTAACAAGATTTGTTAACTTTTTTGATACGATAATTAGTTTTTAGAAAGCGAAAGAGACCCAGATTTAGCAAAGGAGATCACAAACGCAAAAATGACCTATACTATATGGCTTGGATTTTTCGAAAACTTAATGAAGTATCACTTCAACTTCAAGGAAAATTAATTACGGTGATAGTCTGCAAAGGCGTATTAAACGCCTTCACTGAAAAACTGGAAATTTGAATGAAAGCAATTTAATGAGAAAACAATTTCATGGTATGCAAGAGTCAACTGAAATCAATGAATCTCTCACCGAGAATGATCTTAAGAATTATTCAGGTCATTTGTGTTCTTTAAAAGGTGAAAGGAAAAATAGATTTTCATATTTATTTTCTTTTGAAGTGAAGCCATTGAGGTTACATCCAATGGGATGCAATGCCGATTCTGCTAGTGAAGAAATTCAAGAACTCACTGAATTAAAATGTAACGAAGAATGCAAATATAAATTCGAAAAAGGTGGAATGGCTGAGTTGCGGGCATCAAAACCAACAAAACTTCTTTACCCAACAATATGGTCCGAAATGGCGAAAGTACTTACGTATTTGTTTTCTGCCTTATATGGTTCAAAGTGATTTTAGTTCAGTAAATAAAATATTAACAAAGAAAAGAAACAGAATTGATATATGTTCAGGAGGAGACAGAATTAAACTTACTAATATTATACCGAACTTTTAGATAAGAAGCATCAGGCTCAGGGATCCCATTGAACAAAAAGAGTAAATATAAAGTATTTTCTTGTTAAATAATTTCATGGGGAAAAAAATTGTCTAAAACAGGCTTTTAGGGGGGAGGGGGCGATAATTAAAAAAAAAAAGGGGTTGAGAAACACTGGTTTAGAAGTAAGAAACAGAATTACAAGTGCTGATTCAGAAGAATTACTTAGTTCTTCTGATTTAGCATCCGTTCTTCCACTGGTTCTCCCGTTGAAGAACTACATATATACACTGAGTGATCACTGAATTATGACCACCCCGATGAAAAATGAATGCGACCCGTTGACCACATGAGTGCACAGTTAGTCGACCTACTTAGCATAGATAAGGTGTCAGTGGTTCAGTAGGTAGTAAAATTCCGAGCGTGATGGGTAAAGGGAAGGATTTATCGGACATTGATAAAGGACAGATTGCAGATGCTCGATGAGCTGGTGCCTCGATTTCCCAAACGGCTGAACGGGTGGGGTGTACGAGAGCTTCCGTAGTTAAAGTGTACTAGGACTGGGGTCAAAATGGTCAAACAGCGACCCGACGGCAAAACGAAAGGTCGGCGAAAGGTTGATGTAAGAAGTGAGCGCCGGGTTCGACGACTTGCACAGGCGAACAGGCGCAGCACAGTTGACTACCCAATATACAACATGGGCTAACCCGGAACAATATCTGGCATGGCCATGCGTCGTACGCTCGCACCTGTGGGCTATGGTGGGGTGTTCGAGAGCTGCCGTAAGGACTGGGGTCAAAATGGTCAAACAGCGACCGGATGGCAAAACGAAAGGTCGGCGAAAGGTTGTTGTAAGAAGTGAGCGCCGGGTTCGACGACTTGAACAGGCGAACAGGCGCAGCACAGTTGAAGAGTTGACTACCCAATATACAACATGGGCTAACCCGGAACAATATCTGGCATGGCCATGCGTCGTACTCTCGCACCTGTGGGCTATACCAGCAGACGACCCCTATGGCATTCTCTCCTAACCAAGGTTCATTGGCGTAAAAGACTCGCCTGTTGCAAAGAGCATGCAAGTTGGATGTTAGAAGACTGGAAGAAGGTGTGCTGGTCGGATGAGACACGTTGATTTACTCCACACCGTGGATGGTCATGTACGGATTTGCTGTCAACAACATGAGGCTCTTGATCTATCTTGCCTGGTATCAAAAGTGCAGGCCAGTGGAGGCGGTTGTATGGTGTGGGGAATGTTTCACTGCCAGGAACTTGGACTCCTGGTGCATGTGAAACAATGTATCAGTGGTTTCCGCTATCGTCAACTGCTTGCTAACTGGGTACACAATTCGCTATGTTACACTTTTTCCCGAATGGCGATGGTGTCTTACAAGATGACAATGCGCCAAGCCATTGGGCACTTGATGTGCAGGAATGGTTTGAGGAATACAGTTCTGACTTCCAGCATATCGATTAGCCCCCAAACTCCCCCCATATCAATCCCATAGAGCACTTGTGGGACACTATGGAAAGGCATATCAGGCGTCTGGATATACCAGTGTCACTGACCGCATTACACACAGCTTGGTTAGCCATACGTACCGAACGCTTTCGACATCTTGTTGAATGAATGCCACATCGGATAGCTGCTGTACTGAAATTTTACCTATCCTAATAAAGCATTTTTATTTATAAAATGCCAGTCTATACTGTATGCGTGACTAGACGTCTCCCATAGGACAAGATTTTCAAATTTTATCCGACTCAATCAGATGCGGAAGATAAATCCATACCCGACCTCCTTTCAACATGATCTCTATTCAGGCTCGATTTTTTTTTTTTTTTATTTATTGTTCTTCAATTTACACCACAGCAACTAAAACCTCTTTATTATATACAGAAGGCACACCGCTGTATACAACTCCCTTCACGGCTTCCAGCCAGGGGTTTACATAAAAGAAATTATACAATATAATAAACAAAGAAGAAAAGAAAAAAAAAAACAGCATTATGACTCCAGAAAGGTTTGAACACTGGAGTAAGGGACAGGTCCTAGGGAGCAGGTTCTAATGTCCTGTGACGTGGTCCTGGGAAGGAAGTCGACCAAATACTTTCTGCCTATATCCAAGGCGTGTATGTCCTGCATTTGCACGGGTTTTTTTTTTTTTTTTTTGGTAGTTGTTGGCGCATAGGCTTCTGTGGCCATAATGCACCTCCCAAAGTTTTTGCAGTACTTTGATCCAAGCCCGGGGCAGGAATCGAACCCGCCACCTTTGGGTTGCCAGGCAGGCACTTTACCCACCCGGCTAGCCCGGTCGGCATTTGCACAGGTAGGAACCGATCAGATAACTTTAACTGGTTTAGAATGGCCCGAAGAATTGGATCAGCCCTGAGGCTTGGGACCGGGATCCTCCATCCGCAATTAGGCCAGAAATCTGGTACTGAAATAATGCCGACCATCATTTTGTTGGCAAAGACGAGCCTTCTCTCGTGAATGATGGCAGGAAGACGTCTGATGTTGAAAGCTGCCGCCATTTGGGTGGTCCTTGGTGCAGGGGGAAGCCGAAATTTCCATATGGCCCACTGCAGTAGCCAGAATTCCCCCACGAAAATCCATCTAACATGGGTCGTAGCAGTTGAAGTCCAGACTTCGGCACCATTGAGTATGACCGGATAAACACGTCTTAATATATCTGCACCCAACAGCCTGGTCATGGACATGCATAAGTTGTTTAATCATCCACCAGAGCCGACAGAACTTTATTTGCAGGTGGTCTGTGGGCAGTAGAAATGAGAGCTTTTGATCAAAAATAACGCCCAGATCTGTATGTTGCTGGACGGCAGAAATTGCAGATCCTCTTAAAATAGGTTGAACTATTGCTGGCTTCCGTGTGAGAGTGATAGTCAACTGTTTTGACTTCTCAGAATTGATGCGAAGTCCGAAACCGTAGAGGTCACCTCAATATTGTGAATATAAACCACTGTGCAATTTATGGTCCATTTGCTGTTTCGCTGAATGAAAAGCGCAATTTCTCTGAGAAACAGCAACATGCTACTCTTGCCCGGGACCAAGTAAATCATCCACAACGTAATCCAAAACAGTTGTTCTTCCTGTCCCTGGGTTAAAGCCCCCCCCCCCCCACCACACACACACAAGAACGCGACCCCACGATACACACAGCGTGAAAGACAACGATCATAACCACTGTGCAAACCGCGAGGATACAAGTCCAAAATACATCGGCTTCCCGTTCTGATAGTGTGCCATGTATGACATAAAGACAGTAATATTTTCAGGGATGGGCTGTCCCGAGGATGCAAGGGATCTTAAATAACCATAATAAACCAGGACCAGCTCGGGTCACCGACTCCTCAGAAACCTCCCCCCCCCCCTCGAATTAGCAGCCCTAACAGTATGAAATTTCGCCACAATATGATAGGCTAACCACTACGAAATTGTAGCGGTTAATACGTATATTATTTTTTTATTTTATTCTATTTTGTTACTGTATTTTTTTTAAGTACTATAATATATAATATTTTTTATAGTGCATTTATATTCAACCTACATTACATTTTACAGTCAGAAACGGTTTAGCTAAAATCTGTGAACAATTTATTACATATGCTGACGATTTGAAATTTTTTGTAACCTCTAAAGAACAAGAAACTGCACCCCATCTATCAGAGGAAGCAAACGAGGCAATCAGGAAGCTAAAAGAATATCTGCACTACATTGGTCTGAAACTTAATGAAAAGAAAACTGCCCAAATGACCTTCACCAACAAAAAGAAGAAAAATGAAATTACGATTTTTGTGAACAACACCAGAGTCCAAAAATCCCCCGCACATAAGTGGGATGAAAGATTAAACTTCATACCTCACTTCGAACACATTAGAAAAAAGACATACACAGCACTCTGGAGCACTATACAAGAACTCATCTTATGATTCAATACATCCTTAAATGCGTTACACCGATTCCGTTGTACGTATCGACTATCTGGTCATCGGCCCCTCAGAGCAACATCAAGGCCTTCTTAGGAGTAGAATACTGGCTCCTGAGATGGCTAAACAAGATCGCCGGGAATACCATCTCAAGAGCGGTCTTGTCTGCCAATCTGGACATCACACCCTGGAAGTATATCATCACAACCAGAAACATCTTAACTCTGGCAAAGCTACTAACGGAGAGAATAGATGCGCCGAAAGTGGGAAACGTCATCACTCGCCCTCGGATGATAAGACCGAGAATAAACAGGGAAGAACCAAGTCTCAAGTGCCAATTGACTCAGTTGGACTCTCTGGGGAAATTTTTCCCAGCAAATACTGTGAATTATTTTAATAATTTAAAAATAGATCCAGAGAAACTATGTACAGACAAAATGTATAGGACAGAAATCTTTGGTAATGTGTACCGGCAGGTAAAAATATAATAAGACTAATTTAATAATTTATATAATAATATTTAGCATTTAACAACCATTCGCAATTAATTAAACCAACTTAACAATTAATTCATTAACCACATACTCTGTTTTTTCATCTCCAAATATTGTAAATAAGTTCATGTAAATATGCTTGTAAATACTGATATAATGTAACCACACCCTCTAGCCACGTGCTGTCTATGGGTGTCTCGAAAGAGAAATAAACTGATAATAATAATACTTATTGAAACAAATTGCTTATGTAATTAATTTGTTAATTAAAATAATTATTTGATGTGACTGCAAAATTTTATTATTGGGTAAGTTAATATGAGAGAATCTTATTTAACATAAATGCGAACAAATCTCAAATGAGTTGATAACAAAAAAAATAGAGTTTGTACTCTGTACGTGAGAAAGACGTTTTATTTTATGTGAAAACATCCTTAGCTTGGACAAAGTTAAAGGGTTGGGCCTTCATAGTCATTTCGTCTGCAGTTCGAAATTCTAAGAGAAGTAACATAACTTTCTGCAGTGCACAATTTTACATCATTTTTATACCATAATCGATCAGAGATATCACAAACAGCAACAAATGTATTATTCAGACACTGTCGTTCAAATTCTTTATAGGAGTTACGGTCATGTTTGATGCTCTTGTAAATGATTTCAAGCTCAACTAGTGTTGAAACTTGTGGAGGGTCTACAACAGGCAGCTGAGTTGAAATATGACTTTTCCTTTTTGGATGATGCAATCGAAGGTGGCTGTTGCAGTATACTCTGTCCAGGCGGTTCAGAAATCAATTGAAAATCCTCCAATAATTCATTCGAACTCAAATTTTCTGGATCAAAATGTTCAGGAAGTTCTTGAATGTAATTTCGTGATGTTAGTGGTCCACATTCTTGATGAGAAGTCGATGTAGTTTGATCAATATCTGGAGAAGCAGATATTGATTCTCTTTCCTTTTTCGACATGGGAGGCTTCTTCCGTGGCTTCGAAGCTTTTTTCTTGCATAATATTACTACCCGCTACTTACTCTACCGAATCAACGTTAGTGACTAAGTTGGCGTCATATAGGAAGTGATGTCATCCGTCTCTCAGTACGAACGATGTAATGTTTTATTCTCGTGCCCGCTACTTAATGAGGCGCCTCGGTAGCCAGGAGCAGCAGTGCGTAGCACACGCTTCTTGATTAGACCGGGGTTCGAGCCCGTGAGCCACCAAATATGGAGGATGCGGAAAGGTCAGAGAATGACCACCGCATATTCCAGGAGCAATATGGCCTTAGTTGCTAATGCTCCTAAAAACCAAATAAAAACAACAGCTACGTTAGTGACTGAGTTATCATCGTTAGCGCCATTTAGGAAGTGACGTCATTTGTGTTATTTCTGTATGAAAATTTCGTTACCAATTGGTTTTGCTTCAGTTACCTACTACATTTCAGTCCAGAAATGTAATAGGTACCACCAAAGATGTTTCACATCAAAAAGTCACGAAATATGTTACATAAATGTATTATCAGTTATAAGTTTCAGCACTTGCTCTAAAAAAAAAAAAAAAAATGTATATTAACCTTACAAGTAGATATTATTTGTACACATATAATTCTTTTATACTTTATTTCCTTTATAATAAACCAGTCCGATGGAACCGGCTGGGTAACATCCCCATTCCTATTTCCCTCTTACAACAGAAAAAAGAAACTAGTGAGAGGAAACTAGAGATGTGGACATCAGCACCGATTTTCACGGCATTGAGGGAGTCACAATAGTATAAAAACGAAATCCTTCAGTCTGTGATGTCAACATAATTTCGTGGACAATAAAAAAATCCTCCCCATAAGAATCGGCGGGTCCCAGTGATAATATTCTCCGTATGAAGTAGAGAATCAGATCTGCGATCCTGAATTCAACTGAGCATGTCTAGGATACTTTAGAATGACGAGATTGGGAGTATTCGCCACGTCCTCCCAAACCGTCTATGTGCTAAGATCTCATCTTGTAGAGCACTGGAATTAATAACGACAAAGCCTAATCATAAGCCACGTAAACAAGCATGAGCTCGAAAGTTGTTTAGCAATTGGAGGTGATTACACTCTATTAAATGCCAGTATTATTCAGAAATGACTCATGTTACGGGTAGCCATGGTTGCAATTGATGAAAACAGAGATATCTCTTCTCAAATTCAATAAAATTTACTTATAATAATAGTCTTTAGCAAAAGATTGACGGATTTCCAGTAAGTACATACTTTTCTTGATACAGATTTTAGTTATTAACTCTTAGATACACGCATTGTTCACACCTCTGGCCCTTCAGGCAATTGAGTCAATTAGTGCTGCTACTAAGCACGAATAAAGGGCCAAAGGGATTACCATTCTGCAACTTAATTTTACTCTTAAAACCTAACGGTCTTGTGTAACTTGCCACAAATATATGATGATCAATGGCAACCAGGGCCGCCGCAAGTGGGTAGGTGAGGTAAGCTTCGTATACGGGCGGCAGTTCAGGAGAGCGCCAAAAAAAAATTTGACATATACAAGTTGGACCTCTGTTTAACGAACTTATTTATAGAGAAATTTTCTATTTAGCGATTTTTTTTAATTCCTCTGGGTAATTACATTTATAATAGTTTCAGTAGAACGAAGAAATTTTCCATATAAAGGACGGATTACGAGAGCCTACTGGGAACGCATTGTTCACACCTCTGGCCCTTCAGGCAATTGAGTCAATTAGTGCTGCTACTAAGCACGAATAAAGGGCCAAAGGGATTACCATTCTGCAACTTAATTTTACTCTTAAAACCTAACAAAACACCTGTCCCACATACCCAGAAACCGCGCTGGTCATCTGGTTGGTTTTATACAATCAGATGCTCAACGCGACTTCCATCGTTTACCAGTATTCAACATGGCAAGCAAATAATTCATTTGAAATAAATACAGTACATGAAATTGCAGACACGTTAAGTTGCTATCTAGATGTGTTTTCCATTTATATTTTCTGTTATAAAATCTTCATTTTCTTCAAGTTCTTTGCCCTCAGGCAGGTTCAGAGCTCCATTGGCACCATGCCTCATTCCTGACTTCACATCTATTAAAGATGATATTTTCATAAACATCTTTATCATAGATGAAGATTTATTGTCAGCATTAAAAAGCACGAGAAATGACTATACTAGAGGTCCAGATAACATTCCTGGCTTATTTTGGAAAATGACTGTCGCTACCTTAAAACCCCTCATACTGCGGATCTTCAACTTGTCTCTCAGGCAGGGAAAGTATCCTAAGCACTTTAAGCAAGTCAATATTGTTCCAGTTTTCAAGAAAGGCGATAAAAATTATGTAACTGATTACAGACCCGTATCGTTGCAAAACAGTCTGGCTAAACCCTTCGACATAGCAGTACACAAACATCTCTTCGAATTCTTCAGGCCTTTCATAGATCAGAACCAACATGGTTTCTGCAGTGGCAAGTCAGTAGTCACAAATTTGCTTCCTTTCTGGCAATACACCTCTGAAGTAATTGATAACCACCTTCAAGTTGATGCAGTCTACACAGATATATCTAAGGCATTTGATAAAGTCCAGCACGAACAACTTATGGAAAAACTCAAGCTATGTGGTATCCGTGACCCTTTGCTCTCATGGCTACGCAGCTATATTACGCATCGTTCCTTGAGTGTTATCACCAATCAAGTGAACTCAGACCGTTTTATACCACTAAGTGAGTACCTCAAGGCTCTCCCCTAGATCCTCTACTTTTCATTGTTTTCATAAATGATCTTCCTTCTTTCATTTGCACCTCCAATATTCAAGTTGCTCTCTATGCAGATGATCTTAAGGTCTACTCAGCAATGAAGGAGACAACGGATTCTCAACAGCTTCGATGTGCCCTCAATAAATTCTCTCTGTTGTTATCTCTGAATGGATTGTCTGCTAACCCTCGAAGTGCAAAGTAATCTCTTTCTCATCCTGCAGATCTCCACAACTAATAAGTACGGAGTACACAATTAACTTTGAGATCATCGAACGGTGTGACCAAGTTAACGACTTGGGGATTCTCTTCTCCAGCAGTGCGAAATTTGATGCCCATGTCTTTAAAATCACCAGCAAAGCATTCAAAACACTGGGATTTATAAAACGGAACACCTACAAGTTTTATAAAGGAACACCTTTATAAAACTATAGTTCTCCCAACACTTGAATTCAGCTCACCAATCTGGAATCCTCAAACGAAAACTTTAAGAAAATTGAAGCAGTCCAAAAAAATTTTGTCCGTTACCTTACGTTCCTTAATCCTCTATTTTATCACAGTGTACTATGAATCGCTGTGTGATTACTTTCATCTGGGGCCCCTGTGCACTAGAAGAGTTACTGCTGACATCACCCTTCTAGCCAAAGTAATCACTGGAACTTATGAAGCACCTGATATCCTTAGTAAAATAAACTTCAGTTCTCCTTGTAGACAAGTTAGGAACCTTACACTGTTTCGCTTTGACTCTGCCACTACGGACTTTATGAAGTTCAGTCCACTGAACAGAATCAGCAAATGACTCTCTCATTGACTTCTTTGACAACTCCCAACGAGTGATGAACTCCATCCACAAGTTTGCCTCTTCTCTTCAAATGCAAAATGACTAGCTCTCATCTAATTATTGTAGTTTATTATTATTATTTTTATATTCTCTAACTAATTAATTTATTATTTGTTTTACCGGTAACTTAACTTAATGCCTCTTTTGTACATATGATTTTAATGTTTTAATCTATATCAATATATCTATATTCCTATATCTATATCTTCCTGTTGGATTTTATATTATTGTTATCAATTGTGTTCATTGTTCTGCTCTCAGATACACTGTTAATGGTTACTTGTTGTTAATAAAATAAGATAAAAATGTTCCTCTATCTTGTGCTATACTTTTAATTCCTGCATAATATTCTCTTATCATCCAATCGATCATTCCAATTCTCCTTCTCCCAACAGTTCTCTTTTCACACATCTACCCCTCAATCCCTTTCCTGTACGTGCTTTCTCTTCTCAATACATGTCCTATAAAGCTATTTTTCTCTTTCTTAATTCTTTACTAACGTTCTCTTTTCTACTTTCCTCAAAACCTCATTACTCACTCTATCCACCCATTTCACCCTTTCCATTCTCATCCACATCTCGAAAGCATCTAATCTCCTCTTTCCCAGTGTCCATGTTTCGGAGCCATATACTACAACAGTCCATATTAATGTTTTCACCATTTGCTTTCTTAATATTTCTTCTCAATGGTTGTTTTCTATTACTAAATGCCTCTTTGCCCATTGCAATTCTTGTTTTTATTTCTTTCAAGCCTTTTCCATTTTCTATTATTATGCTTCCCAAGTACATATATCTGTCGACCTGTTCCAATATTATTCCATCTAATGTTACATTGATTCTTCTTCGTGGCCTCTTTGAAATTAACATTAACAGCAGTAAAACCAAGGTAATCTTCATATTTTACTCCTTTATTGGGTTGTTCAAGATGTCCAAGGGGCTCTGTAATTCTTCATTATTAACAATCAATATCTAGTCATCTGCAAATCTTATTGTCTTTATCTTCTCGCCTTCCTACTTTTACACATGCTTTCAGTTCTTCTTTGTATGAATCAAATAGTATGGAGGACATGGAACATCCTTGCCTTACACCCCCACCAATGGGCACTCACGGAATGTTTTCAAGAAAACAGAACAGAGG
Source organism: Mastigoproctus giganteus (assembly GCF_048544385.1). Lineage (NCBI taxonomy): Eukaryota > Metazoa > Arthropoda > Arachnida > Uropygi > Thelyphonidae > Mastigoproctus > Mastigoproctus giganteus. The sequence continues at coordinate 83,547,682 of NC_143582.1, read as the reverse complement.
AAGCATTCCAAAAAATTCTCGCATCGGCTAATAATATGGCTACTATCATTGGCATTGCCAATTAGTTTCCAGAAGTAAGCATAGCAAAGAAAATATTGAAAAGACGTCATTTCGATCATGAAAGTAGAGAGGAAGCTCTATTCAAGATCCGCAACAAAATTTCAAAATTATTTTTTCTTTCAAATTATGGACACAAATTTTCTCGTTAACTGAAAGGTTTAGAAATGTGAAAGAACATGTAGAAATATTTAAAACATTTTATATTTCTGAATTAAAAAAAAAAAAATGGTCATATAAAGATCTCTTAAATCTTGGAAAAGATTTACTTATTAAATTAAGTGACATTAATGAGTCTGATATTGATGGTTTAGCATTACTGAAGAACTTAAGAGTACAGTACTTCAAATTTATATTAAAGACAATATTACTCCATATCAGGGGCTCACATCTGGTGAGTATGGGCTTGGCACACCCAGGGTCCTGAGCTGGATATCATCATTTCTCTTTCTTGGTGATTCCCTTTTTTTTTTTTTTTTTTTTTTTCCCCTCTCTCTCTCTCTCTCTCGGGGCGCCTCCGTAGCCAGGTGGGAAGGAGCAGCAGTACGTAGCACACGCTTCTTGATTAGACTCGGGGTTCGAGCCCATCACCACCAAATACGGAGGATGCGGAAAGGTCAGGGAATGACCACCGCATATCCCGGAGCAATATGGCGTTAGTTGCTAATGCTCCAAACAAACAACAATCTCTCTCTCTCTCTCTCTCTCTCTCTCTCTGGGTAATTCAGAAAAAAAAATTTTTTTTTTGGTTGGTGCAGCATAAGCCTCAAGCTTCCTTGCATATGGTTCATAATAATAATCTGAAGTGTTACAATATATTTTAAAAAACAATTTTAAAGATAACTTTCCAAATGTAGCAGGTGCATTAAGAATTTATGCAAAGGGGTGCTCTTACCAAGAAAGGCCTAAGTTCTGCAAATTGCAGTCTGGAAACTAGACGCCTGCGAGGTGATCTGATTGAGGTTTAAAAGGCACTGAATGGGTTGAGCAGGCTCAATGCTGATGGGATTCTTCCTCTTACTCAGATCACGAACCTGAGGGTGCATAGTTTCAAAATTCGGGAAAGACAGATGGAGAATAGATGTTCAGAAATTTTCATTTAGCCAGCGGGTAGTTAATTGCTGGAACAAACTTCCATCTGTTGTTGTGGAAGTTGATAGCTTAAATAAATTCAAAGAATAACTGGACAAAGTTTTGGAGCGGATGGAGAGGTGAATGGGAAATGGGATTTTTCCTTTTTTTTTTTTTTTTTGGTTGATGCTGTATAAGCTTGCTTTCTTGTCTCATATGCCACTACTAATGCCTTTTCTAAATTAAAATTAATCAAAAATTATTTACGATCGACAATGTCTCAACAATGACTCTCTAATTTGGCAATATTTTCAATTGAAAATGATCTTTTGGAACAAATAAACATAAATGAAATAATTAATAAATTCGCATCTCTAAGCAAGGAAACAAATTTGTATAATTTTTTAACATTATAATTTTCCTTTTATTTTATTATTGCGATAGGATAAGATTACTGTGATTTAGAATTTAAAGTTTATTTCCAGAATTTCAGAATGATTTTGTTATTTTTGTTTGTTGTTTCATTATATATGTGAGATTTGCTATAATTCTTTTCTTTTTCAATAAATTAATAATAATTATTTACGCATTATTTTATTTTGCTTACTGGCGGCGCATAGGGTCGCAGGGGCCCTAAAGCAACCAGCTGTACTTCAGGTTCCTTGAGTGATCAATCCACTGTGACATACAAACGAATATTCACTGATCGAATTTTTTTTTTTTTTTTTTTTCCCTTTCTTTCGAATTCTTTTGAATTACGACTAAGAATCGAATTCTTAATTGTAACCTGTCACAATCGATTTGCTTTTTGACCGAAGTGGGTCCTGGAATTTCGGACGCAAATATGTATACTGAGAGATAAAGCCCGTACGCATCCAGGAAAATTTTTTTTAAAAATAATAAATAAATATCCACAACCCATTGATAACTGTGGCTGCCAAAAAGTTAAAATGAATTTAAACTTCTCTAACCACCTGGATCCTCTATCTATAGGAGTAGAAAAGAATTTATTTAATCTGACCTATAAGTCAAATAAAATAAATAATTTTATAAAATGTACAAGACTTCAGCATTATTATAACAGCACTTTTTTGAAATCTTGTTTTAAAATTGTTATGCTAGCTTCAGATGTGCTGGGACATGCTGTGCAATTTAACACAGTATCTATCAGCAAATTTAAATAGTATGTATTTGATCCATCCCTTGGTGCTTTGATCTCTTATTTTGATGACAAATGCAATATGCTGCTTTTAATTAAACAGAAAGAATGCATGCAATTTCCATGCCTAAAATAAATAAATTACGAACACCTTTAAACATTTCACTATTTCATCACTCTACACAGCCTTTGCACAAGAAGACCTTGTACGAGTATATTTACCGAAAGCAATACAATATCGAAGTTCCTATAAACAATGTATGGTTGTATAAAATAAAAGTAAATTTCCCAATACAGAATTTTAATTTCTACTGTTTCCTGAAGTTCAATTATTGTCAAGGAGAGAGAGAGAGAGAGAGAGAGAGAGAGAGAGAGAGAGAGAGAGAGAGAGAGAGAGAGAGAGAGAGAGAGAGAGAGAGAGAGAGAGAGAGAGAACTGACGCGCTAGGACGGGTTTGTAGTACAAATGAGGATAGCAACTAACAGTAGCGGGTGATAAAATGATAAAACAGTAAAAAAATAAAAAATAAAGTCAAGGTTACCTTGCCTGTTCTGTCTATTTATGAGATATATATATATATATATATAGCTTTTTATCTACTCGGCTGATAGAGCTGCAGCTACAATGGAACAGCGGGAGCTGTCAAAGCTAAACAGTTTAAAGTTATCTGCGTCGAAATATCAAAACGAACAATTCTTTGAGTAACCAAATATAAGCTGGTGTAAGTTTCCATGGCATATTAACGAGTAAGCAGATATCCTTTTATCACAGAAAAACAGAATATAGCAAGGCCCACTGGAGAATTACCTGAAGATCAGCATTTAAGGAATTGGTAGCAGGTTTTCGAAAAGTTGAAGCTCATTGAGCAAGACAAGGTTTCTCAAAATGGAAAGTGTAATGCAATGTGCTATCATCGGCAAAGCTATGAATACGATTTCCAGTCAATGGAAGAAGGTCATTAATATATAAGAGGAAAAGAGTGGGAGAAAGAACTGAACCTTGGGGGACACCGGCATTAGTGGAGAAGTTAGAAGACAGAGAGCCATCTACCATCACCGTCAGTGAGCGATCAGAGAGAAAATTGGATAACCAATTACTAAAAACAGTTGGAAAACCATAAGATGGAAGCTTGTTTAGAAGATCTTTATGCCAAACACGATCGAAAGCCTTTGAGATGACAAGAGCAACTACTTGTGTTTCACCGAACCTTTCCATTGAATTAGTCCATAAATGGGTAACATAAGCCAGAATATCACCAGTGGATCGACACTGACGGAATCGATACTGGCGATTGTTGATCAGACAGAAGGTTTCTAGATAGTTTAAGAGTTGGCGGTTAATTGATTTCTCCGTTACTTTAGAAAGAGTAGAAGTAATTGCAATGGGATGATAATTGGATGGGAGGGATTTGTCACCCTTTTTAGGAACTGGCTGGATATGAGCAAATTTCCAAGCAGAAGGAAAAATACCTCTGGAATAAGAAAGTGAAAAAAGGCGGCAAAGAATAGGAGTAAGTTCAGGAGCACAGGTTTTGAGAACAAGTGGAGAAATACAATCAGGACCTGGAGCTTTCTTAGCATCAAGATTCATCAAAATCATTCTGATATCCTTTTCACGGAAAACCACAGGAGGCATTGAATGGAGCGTGTTGGTAATGGTGGGAGGTGTTTTACCAAGATCATTAATACATGAGCTGGAAGAAAAATGGGATGCTAGCAGGTCAGCTTTATCGTTGGCTGAAGTGACAACAGAACCATCTGGTTTGGACAGAGGTGGGAGCAGAGATGGGAAAAAGTTGCGGCCAATAGCTTTGGCAAGAGACCAGAATGCTCGGCTACCATTAGGGCAAGAAGCAAGTTTTCTACTCTTAGCCTGTTCAAACTCTAGTTTGGACTAATTAATAACTGCTTTACAATTGTTGCGAGCTTTGGTGTAGGCAGAAAATGAAACTGAAGAATTAGAAACTAGCCAATTACAATATGCAACATTCTTCTCTTGAACAGCCTTAGCACATTTATTGGAAAACCAAGGTTTAGATAAAGGACGAGATTTTAGTGGAGTGTGGGGCAAAGGATTCCATTCCTGCAAGAATAATTTCACTGACACGATCTGAACAAACGTTGACATCAGAAGTTTTGAAACAGTAATCCGACCAAGGAAAAGAAGACTCACAGGTCATCCCATTTTGCATTCTTGTAATGCCAAACAACACGAGGTTGGGAATAGCCATGAGATAAAGGTTCCATTGGAGAAGAGACAATCACCAAGTTGTGATCTGAAGTGCCTAAAGGACCTCTCACTTCGACCGTGTACTTAGAAGGGTTGTTTGTGAGAAAAAGATCAAGCGTATTGGCTGTATGATTAGGATTGTCTGGTATTCTTGTAGGTAAATGAACAATCTGTGCTAGGTCATTAGTAATTGCAAAAGCCTCAGCATTTCGACCTGCTGGGTCGGTGTGACTAGAAAACGGAAGCCAGCTGGAGTTGTGAACATTAAAATCACCACGGAAAATTGCCTCACTCTTAGGACAGTTGGACTGGAGGAAGTCAAGTTGCAAAGATAGGAAGTCAAAGAGCTCCAAGTGATTAGTGGACTTGGGAGAACGGTAGAGACAACAGATGAATTTGACACAATGAGGTAGAGAGATTTTAAGCCAGAAAAGATCAAAGAGAGGAGATTCCAAATTTCCAAGTCTCTGACAGGGAATATCAGAACGGACATATGCACAAATACCACCTTTGAGGCGAAAGGAATCATACAGCGAATAATTTGGGCATCTGAGATGAGCAGTAGTTGAATCAACCGATAACTGAGATTCTGTCAGAAAAAGTCTTAATGTATAACGAAGACCACAGTTTTTTACTTGCTGAAAGAAGACTGGTCTTCACCACAAAGATGTCCGGGCTGATTTTTTAGCCTAAAATATAGAAACCATATTTCTGCGAGAGATCTATACCTGCCCTTCTCTTTGGCTGTACAAAAGGTTTAAAACCTGTTCACCACAAAGATGTCCGGGCTGATTTCTTAGCCTAAAATATAGAAGCCATATTTCTGCGAGAGATCTATACCTGCCCTTCTCTTTGGCTGTACAAAAGGTTTAAAACCTGTTGCGCACCATCAACACATTCGACGTAGGCTTCCACGAACTGATAACGACAAAAAGCTGAGGTAACACCTCAGGATGTTCAAATTATCATAACCTAAAATCTGAACTCTGTCATTACTCATATCAAACTGCTCCTAAATAAGATCAGCAAACAGATGTTCCACAGAGTAACTCTAAGCGGTACTATTTACATACAACTAGTGAGAAATCTCACTAATGATCTACTTTTCTTTTAAATATAATCGATGTTAGAATACTTGCAATGTAAAAGTCCTGTTGTGTCTGACATTGCGGGTTGTATTTGGTAATATAATGAAGATTATTTATTTATTTAATTTACTGATTTATACGGGAGATCTAGATAATAACAGAACGGAAAATTCAAACTTTTAAATTATATGAAATCCAAAAAAAAAAAGAAGAAAAAGAAAAAAAATAGGAGGGGGGGAAGAGGGATTATTAAATAAATAAATAAATAATTGACATAAAAGGAGGGGGAGAATGTGTGTGTCGGTGAGCCAAAATAACTTAAACATGCTATACGCATGATACACCATTCTATGGCTCCCCGGTTTCTCTCGGTCGACTACATTTGCGATTATCTGAGTGCTAAAGGGCGAACTCATTAATTCCACAGGCCATTTTTAACATTAGAGAACATAAGTAAATGCAATGCACGTTAAGGAGTGCAAAACGAAAATAAAGTTACATAATGCAATAATAAATGTGTGACAACGGCCATTGTATTTCTATTTTCAGCAAAATACAAGACATAATTCTTTTAAATTCACTACATATTGTAAATTAATTAAATTTAAACATTTTCCTTGTCCATATTTTGCAAGAGAAGTAAATATACGCCTTGAGAATTTCAATGTTATTACAATATTGAAATGAATGATGTACACTACCAATTTAATAAATCTATTTTATTGATTATGTCAAAACATCAGTTTGGAATTATACTGTTATGTATATACTGTTAAATATAAAAAAATAATAAAAATAGAATAAACAAATGAAAGCAAAGAAAATGATATTATGCCATCACTGAAAACGCCTTTGCAGCCTCGTCCAAGCATATTCGTAAATAGTTTATCGTGCGGGATGCAATCCTCCGTAGACGCATTTTCCATTGCCACCACTGCTCGTCTAACTGTGGCTAAGAGCAGCAAGAGGGCAGTTCAAGGTTCTCGAAATGCGCAAGAACCGTCCTTGGCCTCTCAAGTTGCCCTCAGTTATTTTTAGATATGTTGTTTGGTCTGCGTCCGAGTGAAACTGTGACCAGGCACAGGAAGGAGGGGGAAAAAAAGTAAGAAACGTCCAAAAAGGCGACAGTCAATTATCGAAATTGTATGAAAAGACTGGAACAACGACCCTCCATTTGAAGCATCAGCATTTCGTACTGCATTTCGTTTTCGTTATTCAAATGAGGTGAGACACAGCACTCACGATTTAACACTCTCTCTCTCTCACACACACACACACATGTTTGCATATGCATTCCCCGCCAGTGCTGTAAAGATGATACGATAGAAATCAGCGGAATTGTAGGGAGCAACCGCTTACGTTTCTCTCAACTCTTCCATGAAATTTATTCACAGAAGTAATTTTTTTTTTTTTTTTTTTTTTTTTTTGATTTGGTAGTTGTTGGCGCATCGGCTTCTGTGGCCATATTGCACCTCCCACGGTTTTTGCAGTACTTTGATCCAAGCCCGAGGCGGGAATCGAATCCGCGACCTTTGGGTTGCCGGGCAGGTACTTTACCCACTCGGCTAGCCCGGTCGGCCCACAGAAGTAATAGTAACCAAATTAACACCAATGAATGGTCAATGATGAAATCGATACTTGAGATCACTAATAATATTCTGATCTGCTTTTCAAGCTTTCAATCTTACGATCCCCTTTACTGGATTTGCTTGTTTCACTGCTTAGAAATCGTAAACTATCTGTAAAATTGAAGTTACTTCATTAACTCCGTTTACTGTTTCGCAAGGTGTTCCCCGAGGTTCCTCACCCTTGGGTCCACTCTTCTTTATTGTTTACAAAAATGATCAGTCAACTTTACAAAATTATTTATTCTTCAAGTGACAGTGATGAACTCCAGTCCTGTCTTGATTCCCTCTCACTTTGGCTCAATAAAGTAACTTGTTTATAAACCCATTACAGTATACCTATATATTAAAAATCAGTTGTCTCAGGGGAAAAGAAAACCAAATGAGAGAAATTAAATATTAAGGAATAAGATGTCGTCGGGTAGGATTGAACTTTGGACGGCCACAACTCATTGTAATACCCATGATTTTTTTCGCCACCCAAAAACCAATTTTCGCCCCCCGTTGAGAATCCCTAAATTAGACCATCGACATCAAGTGGAGCAATCTGATTTCACCCCTTCCTTCTACTTTTAATATAAGGAAAGAAATCTTTGCTGCTTTTCTTTACATTCCTTGCCAGAGACTTTCGTAATCTACCTTAGCTTGCCTAACCTCCTTTGTGACTTGACTGCAGACTAGTTTATATCTAACATAGGCTTCTGTATCACCTGATAATTTATATGCATCCCATGCACTTTTCTTCTCTGCAACGTGTCTCAATTCTTCATGCGACATCCATTTAGGTCTAAGCCTTGAACAGTATATATATATATTACTTGGTATGAAAAGCCTAGTACTGTACCTTCTACCATTACTTCCCTGAATGCTTCTCATTTAGAACTTGTTGTAGGTAACATATCATCAGTTGGTTCCACTGCAGAGAATTTAAAAACTATCTACCACTGTAGTCGTACGTAAGCAGAAGCAGTTCCTTTTACCCTTGACAATAGCTGTCTTTATAAGAAAATCCCACATCAGTACACAGCGAGTCTTTTATCTGCAGATTAGTAATGAATGAAGAATCGCCACTGATAATCACATCAAGAATATCGCTTCCTCTTGTTGCCTCTGTAAAACAAAATCGTCCAATAAATTAACAAAAGTCTTGCTAATGTATGAATGACTAACCCACAAGTTCCACTCAATATTTGAAAAGTTAAAATCGTCCATTATAAGACATTCTGATTTACTGGCACATTATTCTCTGTATAGTTGTTTTTAATAGGGACTGAAAAAAACACATTTACAATTTTTAGTATGTTCTGACAGTATCTTTTTAAAAATTCAATTCACATTTTATTAAGAAGCCAAAATGTTCACTAAATTCTGTCAAAAGCGAACTATTGACACTTGTAGCTGGTCGCACTGGAGAAGGAATATAACAAGAGAAGCTTCCGAACGACGACGATCACTCTGCTGTCACAATCGTTCTCCGAAGTCCCGTACTAGAAAAATATCGGATTTTTAAAGCCTATCATAAATTCTCAACTCAATGTGTACCCATTTATCGTTGCAGTCGAATGCAATCCTCAGCTTTTTTTTGGCTTTAAATAACAAAAAAAATTTCGTATTAAACATTAATGTAATTGCACTCAAGGCTACAAAAATGGTTTTGCTCAACACCGCAGTATAAGAAAATTATGAGCTGCATCATCAGTAAGCTAATTTATGGTTTATGATATCTTGAAATAAATTTAATTACTTTTAAATTATTTTAATCTAAAGTTGAACTTCGGGGGGGGGGTTGCTTTTTTTAATGATAAACTTAGACAATATGCCCTAAAAAAACCCAGATCTATGGCAATTCTATGTTACCGACAGTGGAGAAGCGACTGTGTCGGCAACTTAAGAGTTAAGTGCATAGAAGAAGTTTACTTTTTCAAAGAGAAATTTGTTATTACACTATATCTGAACGTTCTAACTGCTTGAATAGAATGATATCATATACAATATGTTCACATACAGAGATAAATCCCAAAATTAAAATAATTGCAAACAATTTAAGGCTTCATAATTGTGACCAGCACAGAACTCAATCCATCAACTAGATTCAAACCAGCTGAAGACCTCTTCACTTGCCAGAAAAGCAGCATCGTATCCAGGCCAGCCAACAACTATTTCTATTTGAACCGATGATCCACAACTCTTTTTGGAGGTTCGAAACCTCGGTGCCAATCAAAGAGTCAGTCATTAAATGGACTATTCTAGTGGCAGCGAACTAAAGCGAAGTTCTCAATACAGCTAAATTATTTACCTAAAATTTTGCCTTCAAATCCGGTTTGGGATTATCTATTTACGTATGGTCTCATTTATTATCAGTATGTTGTTCTTTATACGATGTGTATATATTTTTGTTAATTTCTGCTGCTCGCTACAAGGTTGTGATGGGCTTGTTTAACGATAAGTGATTATGGCATAAACCATAAAAGCTGGAGCATGAAGATCTAAGTATAGCCTTTTTACCAAAAATACCCAAACTACTAATCGTTTTTTAGTCGAGAGGAGTCATAGGAGGGGCGACAAATTTCTTTCACACCCCAGCAACTACAAAGCTGGCGCTGCCGAGTGGTCAAACGCAAGGCTAAATTTGTATGCGCATTTCAGTTTACCGCGGTTCTGGCTGCATGGCTGCTAAATACGATGATGTTCTGGTAACTCTTACGGCCATATATAGCCCCATCCCGAAGTATAAACATAAATCAAATTGATTTAAGTTTCAGCAATCCTGAATGGTGGAGGCATTTGTTGTTTTCATCCGGGCACAGCTTGACATGGCCCTAACCGTAGAGTAGCACTATACAATGTATAGTATTCAATAAGGTATATATAATAGGAGAGGACCAATATGCAAAAGTATATCATGTATAGTATACATGATATATATATACGGTATATATAATATGAGAGGACTAATATGCAAAAGTCAGTGCCACAGCATGGAATCTGGGCGCAAGTAGCATAGCCAAAACACTACTGTTCTCAAACTTTATTATAAAAAATAATATTCATTGTTGCAAGTAATGCTGCATAAGGTTATTATTACCTTCTTTTTTCTCCTTGTTTTCTTCCATCCCCACGACGGGTATTAGTACGAGATGCATGGGGTTATTGTTATGTCCAGCTGTTATTGTCACTGGTTGAGGAACTCTCTGACTATCCTAGGTGTTCACGATCGCAGCTTTCTGGAATTTCTTGCATGTTTTCTCTGGGATGCCTGTTGCTGCTAGGTTCTTATGAAGGCCCTTTGGCACTATGCCAGTGGTTGACAAGGTAATCGGGATAGTATGTATTCGTTACACGTTCCAAGTGCAACATCTCTTGAACTTCTTGTCTAAGGTCTGTATACTTCCTGATGTTTTCCCAGTGCCAAATTAAGGTACTAGCTAGCAGGGATCTTGTCAGGGGCAAAACAGAAGAACAATGAGACAAAATATATACAGGTAGTTCTTGACTTTACGAGTTAATTCGTTCCTAGCGCGCGCTCGTAAAGCGAAAACTCGTAAATCGAGAATTAAATCCCATAGACATAAGGTTAAAAATAGGGTTTACGTTCCCGGGTAAAGCAAGAACCGCCTTTATATACAGGCAGTTCTCGCTTTACGAGTTTTTTTTTCCAAGTATCAAGTATCAACAAAATCGAAAATATGAACATTAATTGCAAAAAATGAATGTTAAACATTCATAAATGCCGCATTTCAAGCCACGCGTGTAGCTATACAATACAGCATACCCAGCTTTACGATATTAGTCCGTTCCAGAGACACCATCGTATTGTGAAAATATCGTAATATGAACCCAAATAACATTGTTTTTTTGGTAATTCGTTCCACGACCTCGGAAGTTGAAATTTTCGCTATATAACTCTGTAAAAGGTCGTTTGTTTTTATAGTGCAAATTGTATTAGTTACAATTCAAATCACTAAAATGCACTACACTTTCATCGTTATCATCATAGAGGTGTCCTATGATGTTCTGTTATAAGAACCAATTTTGAACGCCTTTTGCGACATTTTTCTAAAGCACATTTCTGGAGGTTACGACCATAAAACAAAAACAATTTGCACTTTCAGGTTTATTGGGCTTTTTTATTATTCCAGCTATCGGTTTATAATTGCAAGCAATTATAAACCGATAGCTGGAATTATGTTTTTTTGCATTATTATGGTGAAATGTGTTTCCCCTTTACTGAAATCTTCAATCGTATAAAAAACAAATTTTTCTGAATTTTTTCTTCATTCCCTTTTTTTTTTTTTTTTTAAGGTAGGGTTAAAGGTGGGAATAAAGGTTTCGTAAACTTGTAACTCCGCGCAAATCGTGTTAGTTGCAATTTGTGCGTTCCGTTAAAAAATGCTTATGCATGCTATGGAAATTTATAAAGAGAAGAGATTATCTTGGAAACAAACGCCTCTTGAATCACTTCTGAAGATGACGACTCCTTGTGCAAAAAACCAACGAGTGCCGAGCCAATAATAAGTGATTAACGAATGTGCATTTAGTCGATGATGAAGAATAAACATTCTTTAAAATTTGTAAGTCATAAATAATTTCTTTATTATTATAATTTGCTTGATTTTACAGGCTACGTTTTAATTTCTTTGGATAAATCAATCATTGTTTAAACATAAACTAATTAGCTAACTAATTTCATTGTTGAGAACGTAACTCCTATTTTTAACATTATGTATATGGGATTTAATTCTCGCTTTACGAGCGCGCGCTAGGAACGAATTAATTAGTTAAGTCGAGAACTACCTGTATATCCTTAGTAAAGGGCGCGAAAAAACACCTTGCTCCGGTGCTGTTTTCCTACTAGGTTTTCTCGAGATTGCTGGTGTTGGACACCTCTATGTCAATCATGTAGTCTTTCCTCCTTGTCAGTGAGAGTTATGACCGGTCTGTCGTACGGCCTGTCTTTACTTGTAATACGGTACAGCTTTTTTGATTAACTGGTATTTCTTCGCTAGCTTCTGATCTATTTTCCTGGCCACCTGTAGTGCAAGGTATACGCCGTATACCCTCTGGATTTTTTTAGGTGAATAGCGTATACCTTTCAAGAATATATATATATATATACCACAAAAAGTCAAAAATACTATATTATAAGTACTTAAATCTGTACTTCAGATGATTAGTAACCTCCGGAATTCGATTAATAAGCAATACACAGTATACTCTCTGCATACGTAACATTCAGAGAGTATACTTTCTGCTAATTTTACGACTACACACTGGAACTGGTGCCCGAGTATATTCCGTCTGGATGATCACTTTTATGTTCTGTAGATTCTGGTGTTAATTAATTAGTCTTGGATAGCGAGCATGAATGCTTCAGTCTAGGGAAAGAGCGTGCAGCTGATGTGCCTGCCGTAGAGTGCCTTCTTCGCCCATCTTTCAGAGTTCGTTCCGTCTGGGTGGGTGGGGTCGCCTCGTTGACGTTGAACAAGGTGTGCCGTTTGTCTATCTTACTTATGGCTTGGTAGATCGGTGCTTTTTCTGGAAGTAATCCTTCAGGTTCTCAATCGCTTTATTCTGTTGGTCGATGAGGTCTGTCAACCCCTTTCTGGGGGTGTGGTCATTCTCTCGACGGCTGCCTTTCAGATGGTGTTGGTGGCTCTTCTTCAACATTGTCCGAGTCCTTCTCAAGATCTCCTCCAACTCTTTAGCCACTATGATCCTGAAGGAGAACATCAGTATTAGGACTGCATAAGTGTTTATGGCTTTAACTGTGTTCCTCCGTTTAACTTTACTTTTAGCAGGCTTCTGAGTCTGATGGCATTTCTTGGTTCGGCAGACGTTAATCCCCTTCTGTTCTAGCTGTTCGACCTGCAGGTCTCTATCTCTCTCCGCATTGTTTCGATCTATTTAATGGTCTTAACCTGGTAATTTCGGCCAACTGGGTTTTTCCTGACGCAATCCATGGGTCTTGCATTTGTCTAGTCGGGATTAGCTGTTGGAGTTCTGGGCGCAAGCAGCTCGGTTGGTGCGTAGAGCTTGATGTCGTCCAGATACATTATAGTGGGTGAGGATGTACAGTTGTTTCCTTGTTTAAGGATATATCCAATACTTGATGGTATTAAGCATGATGGATAGCAGGTTGAGTGCTAGATAGAACAACAATGAGCTCGGGGCATATCACTGCAAGATTCCTCTCCTGATGGGGATCGGTTTGGTGGTGATCCTACATTTCGCCATGGTTGCTTCTAGGAAGTTTGTCTTGTCGGGTTGACTTTATAGATCTTCATCATTTCTGTCAGCCAGCTATGGAACACAGAATTGAAAGCTTTGAGGTGTTTGATTTTGGCTGTGTACCGTTGCAGTGTTTTGTTGTTGTTATTATACTTGTGTTATATTTCTCCTTGATGGGGGGAATCCATCCCGTGAAGAGGAATGTTACCAAGTGCATAGGGTGGTTATGTCCGACTGTTATTACTGTTGGTAGAGGAACTCTCTGACTATCTTACAGGTATTCAGGTCAGGATTGCGACTTTCTGGAATCCCTTGTGTTCTCTGGAGACCTATTGTTGCTAGGCTCTGCAGCACCATACCGGTGGTCGACACTCTGATCGGGATGGTCGTTACTTGTTGAAGTGAAACTTCTTTAGGCGAGCGCAGTTTTCACATGGGAGTAACTTGCGTTCGTGGATTTACAAAAATTGCCATGAAAATGCGACACGAAATGATTCATCGTCTCCCCCATCATTGACCACTCTGTACGAGTGACGCATGACGCAATCATTACCCCTATAGCGCGGCCACGGTGTAACTAGCACGTGTGTCGCGTTTATGTTTTTAAATCGCTATCTCAGCTTTTAACAGTCCGAATTTAAAAATTTGAAAACCAAAACATTTCTTTTGTCATTCTCTACCGTATTTCATAAAAAAGTTCGACGAGAAAAAAAAAAAGTATAATTTAACATGCCGGAGACTAATAGTGAGCGTTGTAAGGCGTTAGAGAATGTATACGTGCAATGCGACCACCGAAACCACCTCCACTGAATACAAAGGATAGATATAAGCTATTTCGACAGAAGAATAAATTACAGCGTGCGATGGCGTTGAACAAAGAAGCCGGAGAAAATAAACATTTCAAAAGATTCTAAAGAAGTTTCACTTAACTTCCGCTATGGTGCTCGGCGCACACAATTTTGTATTCCATATTATTATTATTGTAATTGTGGCAAGTAAGGGTCATATGTTATTATAATATTACATTTTACTTCATAATAAATTACAAATACGTAAAAAGTGCCATTCAAAACAATTAGCTTTCGCAAAAACGAACTTGCTTACAAATTTGCAGTTTTCTGCAAATTTGTAATCAAGATGTTTCCCCTTGGATCTGACAGCTCTTTGTTTCCATTTCTATCCATCAAAATTTCACTGAGAATAAAGTAAATAGAGGCTATGCCGTTTAATATGTTAAAAATACTAGAAAAACTTACTTTATATGTAAAATTCGTCCCAATATTTTTACCCACTGATAACAAAAAAAAAAAAAAAAAAAAAAATATGTAATTCCTAAGGCTAATTTGTAAGAGCAGACTGGCTGTGTTAGCCCAAAAGTTTGTCTTCTGTATTATATAATGTTCCAGAGAAATGGATGCCATTTGCATCCATTTGTTTAAAAAAAAAAAAAAAAAAGCAGCATGTGTACCCTGTACTCACGAAAGATGTTTTATTTTATGTGAAAACATCTATTACGGCGTTAGAGTAAAACTGTTTAAATTTTTGAACGGTTTGCTCGAAACTTACTTACAGTGGTGAGCTGTGAATATTTTAACAATGGGCTCCCAGTTTTGGCAACTTTTTTTGATGCGAAACATTCTTGGGGATTCCTGTCGAGTAAATTTGATCGGTCAAGGAAGTGATGTCTTCCACGGCTGCCGCCAGAGGCGCTTCCCACGTTCACACTACTAGTCTGCGCCGAGCACTCACTAGTGTGATTAGAGCGCGTGACGCATTTTTCGTGACCGGTATGATATCTCGAGTCAGCCTGGTCATCATACCCCCGTACTTTACGATTATCCCTGGATACGATAGTGTCACGAATTCTAACTTTTTAGAATTTTTTAATAGAATGACGTCACAATCATACTTCCTGAAGTAAGTATAGATTGCAACAATACAAATATTTGTCAACAATTTATTTTTTTTCACCTCGCATTTTCGTAACGTTTCATTGTTAGGTACCCCCCTAACAGCTGCATATGTCGTTTCAACAAGATCGGTACTTCAATCGACGCTGTTTTCTAGAGACATTTAGATACGTTGCAATCACAAGTATGCATCCTCTGACTTTAGTTATCATAAATCCACTGTATCTTGCCTTCCAAAAACTATGAATTTGCGAATGTTCAATAAAATATTTACGATACAAAAGCTCTTTTATTTCGTAATCAAAATACCTAAAAGTAACGCGGATTCATAAAACCATCTACGGTGTGTGTGCTTGGCACACGCGTAACTATTTTATTCGTCTTTCTTTTCAACAAATAGGGAAATATAATGGATACATTTTTTTTTTTTTTCATATGATAAAATTTTAATATTTCGAATAAAATGACCAAGAATCTGACACTTGGGAATATGACAGGACACTCACAAACCTTTGTTACAGCTAATGGACAATCGTACATCGATATCACAGTTTCGAACAGCGCGCCTTTGGTAGACATATTAGTGATTGGAGGGTACATACCTGCTGGCTGTCAAGCGACCATAATATTATAACTTTTAACGTCAATACTAATTCCCCTGTTTTTAGTTCATCACATGATTTCCCCAGGTATAATACTCAGGGCACAACATTGGAAAAATTTGATAGGAACCTGAGAGAGAAAATAACACCTGGGATTTTAAATGGTCTCGCTCTGTTGCCGGCACAATCCCAGGCGGAAGAAGTCCAAAATCTTATAAGGGAAGTATGCGACGCATCATCTAAAAAGAAGAAGAAAACCTTTCTAACTTGAGAAGCCTTAAGAATGCCAGGAGAAACTTCCAAAGGGTAATAGACGTGCGGAGTAATAGAAATGTCGACGAGGTGGACCGTTTGGCGGAAATCTACAAGTCCGCCAGACATCTATATTTTAACACAATATATAGAGATAAAAAATCGGCTTAGGAGCGAATGGCCGAGGAGACATTAAACAGCGAACCCTGGGGCATGGCTTACAAAAGAGCAGCTGAGAAAACTCCACTAATAACATTAGTCCATGAAGACTGTTGCGCAAATAGGAGCAGTGTGGTATTGGAGGCAAATTTCTGCTATGGATAAAGGGATGGTTGAGTGACAGAAGACAGAGAGTAGTCAATGGACGCTGCTCTTCGTGGACTAATGTTATTAGTGGAGACCCCTAGGTTCAGTGTTGTTTTCTGTATCCATTAATGATATTGGTGATGGTATATCAGGCTTAATGTCCAAGTTTGCAGACAATACGAAGGTTGGCAGGGTTGTTAATAACAGTACGCTGCTGCAACAGGATCTAGAAAAGTTGAGCAGATGGGCTGGGAGGTAGCAACTGAAGTTTTACATTGACAAATGTAAAGTACTGCATATGGGAAGCAGTAACCCCAGAGTAACGTATCAACTGTGTGGTACTACACTGACAGGGTAGAGAGTGAAAAGGACCTGGGGGTAATTGTGCAGGAAGATATGGAGTTTTTTGAGCAGTGCAGAGGGTCAGCAAGAGTAGCTCATGGTGTCTTGTCAATGAT
Source organism: Mastigoproctus giganteus (assembly GCF_048544385.1). Lineage (NCBI taxonomy): Eukaryota > Metazoa > Arthropoda > Arachnida > Uropygi > Thelyphonidae > Mastigoproctus > Mastigoproctus giganteus. Next base: position 83,530,697 of record NC_143582.1, on the reverse strand, counting down.
ATACAGGAATTTTTCTAGCACAGATAAGGAGGTGATTAACTCCTTGTATAAGGCAATGGTCAGGCCACACCTTGAGTACTGTATACAGATCTGGAGGCCTCATTTTTCAGAAAGATGTAGAGCTGTTGCAACGAGTACAGGGAAGGGCAACAATATTAGTGAATGGAACAAAGGGTTGCTCTTACGAAGAAAGGCTTACGTTTTGCAAATTACAGTGTCTGGAGACTAGGTACCTGCGAGGTGATCTGATTGAGGTTTAATACGCCTTGAATGGTTTGAGCATGCTCAATGCTCAGAACAACACTGAGATGGCATAAATTGAAATTGATGAAAGACAGTTGTAGGATAAATGTGCGGAAGTTTGCCTTTAGCCAGCGAGTGGTTGATTGCTGGAATAAACTTCCATCTGTCGTTGTAGAAGTTGATAGCTTAAACAGATTCAAGGCAAAACTAGACAAACATTTGGATGGGTGAAATGAGAAGGGTGTGTTTTTTTTTTTTTTTTTTTTTGGCTGATGCAAGAAAAATATTGTGACAAACATGTTGCATAATCTGCAACATGTTTGTCACAATATTATTCATTACGTTGAAAGCTCGCTCAGCTTCCGCACTGCTAATTGCAATGGTTTCAAAGATATTTCTGGCTTTCTTAATTGAAAAGGGGATTTCACTCGATTTTAAAGTTAAAGGCACATGATGCAAGAAAGCATATAAGCTTGCTTTCTTGCATCATGTGCCCTTGCCAATTTCCTTTCCTTGAATACCTTGGGGGCTACCAGGTAAGAGTGTATTTTTTGGTGGTTGAGCCTGGCTGCCTCCATTGCTTGGGATGGGAGTCACGGGGCGGAGGACCAGGTGTCTTCTGCCCCCTGGCTAAGAAATGCCAGGTACTGGCACTCAACATTCAACACAACCCACACTTTCCGGGATTGGCGCTATGTCTTGTCAGATACATCAGTAGCTTATAGGGGAAACCCTGGAGACCGCCGTACAATACACAAATAGTTTAAAATTTCGAATAAAATATAACATGAAATATTTCCCATATATCACAAAACATTCTACAATATAAAAACCACTCCTCTAAAAAATGTACACAAAAATCAGATTACATGAAAAAAATGTTATACAAATATTCAAGAAAATTTATTCTAAGAATTGCCATACAAAATTTACTTCTTTATTATTATTTGTTGTCGATTTTCTGCTTTGCTCAATAACCATGATTACAGAGGAAAGATTTGACGTAACGATCCGGATCAAATTGAAGCAATGGTTTTCCATTTAGACGTATGGTCATCATAATCTGCAACATGTTTGTCACAATATTATTCATTACGTTGAAAGCTCGCTCAGCTTCCGCACTGCTAATTGCAATGGTTTCAAAGATATTTCTGGCTTTCTTAATTGAAAAGGGGATTTCACTCGATTTTAAAGTTAAACTGTCTTCGACAAAATCTCTAAAATCATTAATTTTTATTTCATATTTTATCAGAAAATTTAAATTTCTTATTCCTTTTTCACCGTCTTACCACGGAGATGAAAGTTCTTTCATATACCACGATTCCGGGTAGCATATGTTTAAAATTTCTTTCAATTCCTCATCGTCAATAGTATCATTATATTCTTTATTTAATTTAAAATTACTCTGTTACATTAATAACTTGTCGCGAGGTAATTTTTTAAATGTGTTCTTACTTTCGATTTTGATTCCTTCAACATGCTCTCAATTTTAGCTTCATAATTTTTGAAATTAGCGATAGCATTGATAGTTAGAATAATTACCGTAATTATCTGCTTTTACTACAGTGAGGCTGCGACTTGTAAAGCATCTGAAAGGTAAGAGGGCTCCTGCAGGATGTTAATCATAAGTGCTAAATTTTTTTAAGAATTCCAGATTGAAAAGTCGGTTTAATAATCCAGAATATTTAACTTCTGTTTGCACAAAGCGGGATAATTCCTCCAACCCGCAATTGCCTTCCGCAAGGTGCCTGCCCATCGTGGCCCGAATACACGACCGACATTTATAGTTTCCACATCAAGTTCTTTAGCAATCATTAATTCGCGCTGGTTTTTTGGAGACTGGTGATATAATGCATACAGTTTTTTTTTTTTTTTTTTTTTTTAACTTATTGCCTGTACGCCATTATATTTCGGAACATTTTCTTCACAGTGAAAGCCTCGACGCTGTTTCCAAATCTACCAACATGCTGTCACTAGTTCCTTGAATACTGTGCAAAATATCGGAATCACTCGTGTATTCAGCTACTGTGACCAAGTAAATTTACTGGAAGGCGTGGATCTTCACTTCTCCGAAAAACATGACTTTTTGTCGGAGTACAACACAGATTGACCAGAGGCTATTATCTGAGTCGGAGGTCTTCTTAATCCACTGACTGGATATGGAAAGCATATTACCAACTAGCTCGACTTCTCGGAATGTGGCTCCATAGATTTTAGGGACACCACTAACGTTGTGGAACGGTAATCCCTTTCACCCTTAATTCGCGCTTTCTAATTGCCTAAAGGCCAGAGGTGAGAACAATGCGTACCAAGTTCTCTCGTTCGTTCTACGGAAACTATTTTAAATCTAGCAAGGGGAATTTTTAAAAAAATCGCTATAAAGAAGTTCGTTAAACAGAGGTCCGACTGTAATTAACTCAAAAATGAAGCGATTTTAAACTACCGCTAGCTCCACCGTAGTTTCTGCTCTGGATATTCAATAATTGAATTCGGGATTTCATTTGTAAAATAAATGATCGTTTCAACAATGGACTCGCAAATTTTCAAAAAAAAAAAAAAAAATCACCACTGCATGTTACACCACTTTCAAGTTTGATGTTGATCAAAATCTTGAGAAGCAGATTTTATAAAAGTCTGCATTTTATTCTTACATAATATACCCGTTGCGGCTTTACTGAATCAACGTTAGTGACTCAGTTGGGGTATTTACATATTTTAATATGAACTTACTCTACCGAATTAACGTTAGTGATTGAGTTAGAATCGTTAGAGCCATTTAGGAAGTGGCTTTTGTTGTTGTTATTTGGTTTTTAGGAGCATTAAAGGAAATGGCATCATTTAAAATCTAACAGCACCTAATAGGAAGTGACGTCGATTGCGTCATTTCCTTAAAAACATTCGTTAAACAATGAATTGCGCCATTTCCATTACCGTAAGAAAATTTCGTTACTAATCGATTTTACTCGAGTGTTGCCATAGTTCACAAAAAAAACTAACGAATTACACATGTTTCTTTCTTATTCCACTTAAACTTTCGTGGGCGTAGAGACCGCGATTAGTCCCCAACCAGAATAATCCGATTAATTGATTCTGCAGTATATGCGTTTCGAAACACCTCACACTCATATTTTCAAAATAACGGCAAGTACTTTTCTTTTTCTTATATATAAATCACACAATTTCGTATTTCCTCACTGGTACCACAGTGGTGAAATCCGGCCTGCTTCACACTGGTACCAACAGTGGTGGTACCAGTGTGAAGCAGGCTCCCGATCCTCCACATCCCCAGTGAATCCAATGAGAGGTTGCCGGTCCCAAGTTAGCATTAATGATATCCAGAAATGACTAAATACTACTTTCAGATAAAGAGATATCTAAGATTATCCACTCGCGTATTAGAAAAACAGCTACATTAGTTCATAAAGGAAAGCTGTAGTCCACTCAGAACAGCTGTAGCCCGTAGGTTACGTGATGAGAAGAATGCGTCATGCTGAACGTGTGCCTACGAGTGCACACACCTTTCCGTGCTATTTTAATGCCAGTTGACAACCGCCTTTATATCACAGAAATGCATACCGATTACTCGGTACTGCACGTGACGTGCCAACGACATTCACGTGCTCCCACCAAGGATCAGCTCTAGGCGGCAAACGACGACTGGTTAATCACGTGCTTAGAAAAGAGTCAGTATACAGACGAAGCTACGAATATATACTGAATGATATCTGGAATCAAAAACGAAGGTCACTGATTATTACTTCGACTGCACATTCCTCTCGATTTTATTCCGTTATTTAAAAAAATAATAATAACGGAACAAGTTGGTGCACTACTTCATGTTTAGTAAATCGCCGAAGTTGGTGAAATGGCACCATATCTGTTATGTAAAAAAAAAAAAAATAATAATAATAAATAACAAAATAAGAACATTACTACATTAACATGCAAGACGGGCATATTAATGTAGTATTTTATTTATTGATTTTTTGCGGTGGGCAATAATCCCATTAACATTGATGGAAATACAGGTATGCCTAAAACAACCTATCGTGTACTGCATATGTGAAGTATGAGTACATACTGCATTTAAAAAAATAGTTCTTTTAAAATAACATGCACAGGTTGATATTTTGTGGTCCATGACTTCCACTTTATACATAAAAGTGTCTCGTATGTGAAAAAAAGTTTAGAAACACTGCGTTAGACTATCATTTCGATGTCAAAGGCAAATGCGCCTGTTGTCTTCGCCATGTCCGTCCGCCTATCAATTCGCATGTAATAGCTCGGCTCCTAGTGTATAAATTTTCATGAAATTTTATATTTGGACTTTTCAGAAAGATTTGTCGAGCCATCCAAACTTCATTAAAATCTGAAAATATAAATCGGACACATGCAATAAATCGACTCCCAATAAATGGATTTACATGAAATTTTATATTTGGCTCAGAACGATTTGTCGAGCATTCCCAAACTTCATCAAAATTAGGCCAAAAGAAATCTGGAAATTATTATTTTATTTTTTTTAAATACACATCACATAGGCCAGAGGTTCCCAAACTTTCTCGGTTCACGGTCGCAGTAATTTTTTCACGGCATCCCTAGGCCAAAAGAAATACCTATCACAGTGGTTTTCGACCTTTTAGTATATACCTACATAATAATTTTATTCTTTATATAGAGGTACTAAATAAAGATCAATTAAGTAACTTAAACCCAAATTACACGGCACCCCGGTTGAAAACCACTGACAGACTATCCATATACAGTACATACCATATATTGAAGCTCAAGCACTGTATGTTGTTTGTTGCCATGCGCTGGTTGGAGGAATGAATTGGCAATGTGGTGGATGAACAGACGTTCTCCGCTCACACATAAAAGTAGGTTTTTTTTGCTTTTTTTGTTATAAATCATGAATCATTACTATTTGTTAATATGCCTGAAATTTAACACACTGCATATGTTAACTGATTTTTTTTTTAATGCAATGAGCAATCAAAGTTGTGCCTACCTTAACAGTTCATTGTAATATAAGCTGCCCTCCTTGAAAACGATGATGAACATCTCATATTGTGAATGCCTTCACAACGAGTTGCCATGGTATTGTACTATCTCGAATAAGTAACACTTCATCAGTGGAGAAGACTACTGTTATTTATTCTCGGCGGATACCACCACCCAGACGGCACCAAGGCATCTCTCATATTGTGAAGTTATACTTCATAACTGGGTTGTCACTATTCCAACATCAGGGTACATGCCCACCCACCGAAGAAAATCAACAAGCTTTGAAACAATGCCGTCTGGGTGGTGGTGGTATCCGCTGAGAATAAATAACGCTAGTCTTCTCCACTGGCGAAGTGTTACTTATTCGAAGTAGTACAATACCATGGCAACTCGTTGTGATGGAATTCACAAAAAAAAAAAAAAGGAGAGAGAGATAACAAAAGGATGCCAACTACTTTGGTAGATGGCTACGTTAAAACGATGCTTTTGCACTAACCTATATGTTAGTCATTCTACCTTGTAGCATGAGGCCTTTGCCCTTAAATATTTTATATTAAACAAAATAAGAATAAAATAATAATAAGAAGAAAATTTTAAAAAATATATAATAATAATTAATGAATAAGAGAATATTAAATGGACAACCTAAGCATTTCCCTCCTCCCGTAGGTAATTATCCAGCTGACATTTGAATTTCCCCGAACTGTCAGCCTCTACCACCCATGTGGGTAACTTTATTCCAGTAATTTATAACTTGCTGGGTAAAATAAAACTTCCTGCAATCCAGTCTAAACAACTCCTCCCCCGATCGTGAAATTATGGCCCCTAGTTCTAGAATCATTTATAACCGTGAAAATTTCGTCCTTATTCATTTTGCTTATGCCTCTCAGAGCCTTAAAACACCTCAATCAAGTCTCCTCTAAGGTGCCTAGTTTCCAAACTCTGCAACCCACGTTTTCGAAGTCTTTCCTTATATGGACACCCTTTTGCCAATCTCACCAGGCATCTCTGGACCCTTTCAAGAAGCACAATGTCTTTCTTTAGGTGCGGTCTCCATACCTGAACACAGTATTCCAAGTGTGGTCTAACAATAGCCTTATATAATGGGATTATGACTTCATTATCTTTACTAGCGATTGTTCGATAAATCATTGATAGGACACCATGGGGCTTCCTTCAACCTGTCTACAATGCTCAGAGATGTCATTTGTGAAATCAAAAACAACAGTGGTCCTAATACTGATCCGTGGGGAACCCCACTTCTTACATCGACCCAATCTGAGGAATAACCATTTATCACAACCCTATGCCTCCTGCCATGAAGCCATCCAGCTATCCATATAAGGATTTTCCCTATGATTCCAACCTGTTCCAGCTTATAAAGTAACTGCTCATGTGGGACTGAGTCAAATGTTTTGCTGAAATCCAAATAAACAAAGTCGAAATTATTTCCAAATTCCAGCTCTTGAGTGACCCTGTCAAAACAGCTAACCAGATTAGTTAAACATGATTTTCCCTTTACAAAACCATGCTGAGTATCGTTCAGAATTCCATTTCTATCTAAGTGATCCTGAATTCCACCCTTGATCATATCTCCATGATTTTCAATACTACTGAAGTTAGACTAACCGGCCAGTAATTTTCAACTTCACTCTTAGAACTGCCCTTATGTATTGGAGATACATTGGCACTTTTCCAATCCAACGGAATCACTCCCGAGTCCAGTGATGCTCGCATAATTAACCTCAATGGTTTAATGCACTCACGTGCCACCTCCCTAAAGACTATAGGGTATATGCCATCAACCCCATGAGCCTTACTGGCCTGTAGGCTCGAAATTCTCCTTGAGAGTTTCCTTGGACTCAGGGGAGGTACCCATGAACTGGAGATGTGCAAATGTGACCCCAATCCATAAAGGAGGATCAAAGGGAGACACAGGTAATTACAGATCTGTTAATTTAACTTCTGTTCCAGGGAAATTAATGGAGACACTGGTTAAAGAAGCATTGCAGGATCATCTAGACAAGACTTCAGTTATAGCTCAGACACAGCATGGGTTTATTAAGGGTAAGTCTTGTCTGACCAATTTGATTGGATACTATGACGTAGTCACAAAGGAACTGGATGCAAAGAATAATTTTGATATCATATATTTGGATCTTATAAAGGCCTTCGATAGTGTTGCACATGGAAGACTGCTGCACAAATTGGAGAAGTGTGGCATTGGAGGCAAATTGCTGCTATGGATAAAGGTGATGTTTAAGAGGGAGAAGACAGAGAGTGGTAATCAATGGACACTGCTCTTCGTGGAATAATGTTATTAGTGCAGTCCCTCAGGGTTCAGTGTTGGATCCATTGTTGTTTTCTGTATTTATAAATGATATTGATGATGGTATATCAGGCTTAATGTCCAAGTTTGCAGATGATACGAAGGTTGCCAGGGTTGTTAATGACACTAATGACAGTATGCTGCTGCAACAGGATCTAGAAAAGTTGAGCAGATGGGCTGAGAGGTGGCAAATGAAGTTTAACATTGACAAATGTAAAGTACTACATATGGGAAGCAGTAACCCCAGAGTAACGTATCAACTCTGTGGTACTACACTGACAGTGGTAGAGAATGAAAAGGACGACCTGGGGGTAATTGTGCAGGCAGATATGAAGTTTTCTGAGCAGTGCAGACGGTCTGCAAGAGTAGCTCATGGTGTCTTGTCAATGATATACAGGAATTTTTCTAGCACGGATAAGGAGGCGATTATTCCCTTGTATAAGGCAATGGTCAGACCACACCTTGAGTACTATATATAGGTCTGGAGGTCTCATTTTAAGAAGGATGTAGAGCTGTTGAAACGAGTACAAAGAAGGGCAACAAGATTAGTGAATGGAATAAAGGGTTGCTATTACAAAGAAAGGCTTAAGTTTTTCCAATTACAGTGTCTGGAGACTAGGCACCTGCAAGGTGATCTGATTGAAGTGTATAAAGCCTTGAATGGTTTGAGCATGCTCAATGCTGATGGGATTCTTCCTCTTGCTCAGAATAATCGCCTGAGAGGGCATAAATTCAAATTGATGAAAGACAGTTGTAGGATAGATGTGCGGAAGTTTGCCTTTAGCCAGCAGGTGGTTGATTGCTGGAACAAACTTCCATCTGTCGTTGTAGAAGTTGATAGCTTAAATAGATTCAAGGCAGAACTTACAAACATTTGGAGTGAGTGAATGGGTGAAATGAGGGTGTTTTTTTTTTTTTTTTTTTTTTTTGGCTGATGCTATATATGCTTGCTTTCTTGCATCATGTGCCTTTGCTAATGCTGATTTTTTTCAATAAATAAACGTGAAATTTCAACATCATTAATTACATTTTTTTCAACTTCACTCCCAGAATTTTTACTTGACATGAAGGGTTTTTCTTCTGTAAATATCGATTCAAAGTAATTGTTGAGTTCATCTGCAACTTCAGCTGGGGTATCTAATACTATCCCACGTTCATTACATAAGGGCGCGATCTGGTTTGTCCTTCTCTTCTTTGCATTTATATACATGAATAATTCCTTATCCCCCTCTCTTTGCTCTTTTTGCCAGCCTAACCTTTTCTGCGGTACTATTACAGATCAATTTGCAATAGAATGTATCAGAAGTCAGGGTGCGATTCTGAAAATCACACCAGCCTTCATTGGCCTCCAGCCCACAGGGATTTCCCCAGTAAGTCTTATGACCATTCCAACACTGGATACTACTAAGTTTTTAAATACCAACGAAGAGATATTATTCCAGGTTCAGACTTAAATGGATGCAAGATGAATTGATCAGACTATTAGCAGAGAATAAAAATTATTATTAATTATCTGGGGACACAGAAATCCACATTATGTACAAACTAATCTGAAATCAAGTTGGGGGGGAAGCTAAAGCAGGTTATGAGAAGTCCTTGGCTAAGAATGCTGAAGAAAAATAGCAAAAAAATTATTTCCTTATGTTAATACTAGAAGGAAAAATAATGAACAACATTGACCCACCAGACATGAATGGTAAAACCACTGATGATGCTGTTCAGACTGCTGACAAACTGAATAAGTATTTTGCATTGACATTCATGTGTAAAAGTCTTTAGGGATCGAAATTCCAATATACCAAGTAACTGGAGGATAAATGATTTTGTGATAACTGAAAAGAAAGTGAAAGAAAAAGTGTTGAAGCAAAAAAAGTAAATAAAGCAACTGTAGCAGATGGCATCTATCAATTATATTAAAAGCAGCAGCAGAGGATAAACAAAATCTTTGGTCATAATTATAAGAGCATCCTTGGATTCAAGGGAGAAACACAGGAATACATTTATATGGAAATAGCAACATGGATTGACCAATCTGGTTAGCTACTATAAAGCAGTAACAAAGGAACTGAATACCAATAATTTGTTAAATTTTTCAAAAATAAATGTACACTTGGATTTCAGTATAACTTTGACACTGGTCTTCAAGGAAAACCAGTGTCAAAGTCATACTGAACAGTGTACAAATTGGAGCAATGTGGCACTGGGGGCAAGTTATTTCTATGGATAAAGGGATGGTTGAGTAGCAGAAGACAGAGTAGTTATAAATGGATACCATTCTTCTTAGACAAATGTTATTAGTGAAGTTCCTCAGCATTCAGTGCTGGGCCCCTTACTGTTTTCAGTATTTACTAATGACATATCAAGCTTATTGTCTACGTTTGCCAGACAGTTAATGACAAGAATCAAGGAATAATACTTGCAAAACCAAGAAAAATTGTACAGATGGGCTGAGAATTGGCAACTGAGGTTTAATATTGATAAATGCAATTTAATGGACATGGGGGCAGCAGTAATTCCAGAATGATATACCGTTGGGTAGTACTATATTAAATATGTGGTACAGAACGAGACCTAAGGGTAACTATACAGTTCAACATAAATTTCTCTGATTGGTCAGTTGGTAACTTGACTTTTTATGGGTGCATCAGCCATAATGTACTAAGTCCGAGTTCTCTGAGCAGTGCAGAGGACTCTGACTTGGAGCAGTGATATGTCAATGAAATTTTGGCAGCATGGCTAGGATGTGATTATCCATCATATAGGCAATAGTTAGGCTGCATCTTGAATACTGCATACTGGTCTGGTGTCTCATTTTACAAAGGATGTGGACCTGTTTGAACAAAAATGTAGAGAATCGCAACCAGATTAATCAAGAGCATAAGAGGGTATTCTTACCACTTTGATTCTGCAAATTGTGAAATTTGTAAACATGTACCTCCAAGGAGACCTGATTGATGTGTTTAAGGCTTTAAATGGATCAAGTAAAATAAAAGATGACAGCATCCTTGGCCTTTCTCAGACAATACACATAAGGCAACACAAATTAAAGTTGAAAAAGGATGGCTGTATGATATATGTTCAAAAATTTACTTGCCCAGAGAGTGACTGAGCGTTGGAACAAACTTCGATCTGGTGTTAAAGTGTTTTGAATAATATTAAGGAAAAATTAGACAAATTATTAGTGGAGATGGAATGGTTACATGGGACAGGTTTTTTTTTTTTTTTTGGCTAAAACTGTATAACCTTTCTTCCTTGTAGAGAAATAAATTAATTTCCATTTATTCTTGATAAGCAGTGGCCAGAAGAGTAACATATTCACTGTGACTGCATACATATTGAATCAACTGTTGAGGGAAGTCAGATTTTCAAAGCCGCAGATCAACACCAGGCTGTTTATTTGATCCTTTGCAAGACCATGACACGTTAGGAGGGGCCATGCTATTAAAGCCTTTTGAAATAACTGGGAATTGAGGAACTGTGTACAACTTATAGAGGAACATTTTTCACAACTTGGCTTGCCCTAGTTAACAGAAGGGATTTATTTTCTAAATACAGAATTCACTTGAACAGGAGAAGTGCAAGGATCTTTGGTGATACCACATAGGCATTTTTTCTTATCATTATTGTAGTACTCAGTCCAAGCTCACTTTTGGCAATCCCACCATATAATTACAATATCATACTTTTAATATAAAATTTATATTTATTAATTATTTATTTATTATAAATTTATATTTATATAAAAATTAAATTTTATATTCATATTTTATATTAAAATATTTTTTTATCATGCTTAAAAAGCTTGCTTTCTTGCATCATATGCAATTACTACTACTAATAATGATAATAATAAGATAGGTCAGTTGACTCAGTACCAACAGGGTAATAGAAGTAATAAATTGATTGGAAAGCTGAAGAGCATCCTCAAGAGGGACAGCATCCACAGCAAACATGAGACCAGAAATCAGAGAATAGGAGAATACTTGGACACACTGAAGCAGAACCGCCTCACACTCAGCAAAAGACTATGTGGATACAAAGAGAGCACCCAGAGGAAAATAAACAACCGAATCTTCAATGAGGACCAAAGAGCCTTCTACAGGAAACTGGGTGAAGATGAAAAAGCAGGAAACGGACCACATGAGAAGAAGACAATCGAGGAGTTCTGGGGAAATATCTGGCGCAGTGAAGTAAGACCTAACAGCAGAGCACTCTGGATAAAACTAGAACGGAAGAAAACCAAGGACATACAAGAGATGAGAGAGTGGGAGATTCGAGAAGAAGTAAAACAGTCGATCAGGAACACCCACAACTGGCGAACCCCAGGAATTGAGAACATCCACAACTACTGGTACAAGAAGCTCACCTGCGCGCACACACACACACACACACACACACACACACACACACACACACACACACACACACACACACACACACACACACACACACACACACACAAGCACCTAGCACAGCAGTTCACTCGAATGATAAGGCACCTGGAGACAATCCTGAAGTTTCTCACCAAAGTAGTCACATATCTGAAGCCTAAAGGCAAAGATACAAGAAACCCGGCGAAATACAAGCCAATCACATGCCTCCTAACGATGTACAAGATCCTGACCAGCTGCATAACCAAGAAGATATCAGACCACTTAGAGAGTCAGAACATAATGGCCAAAGAGCAGAAAGGATGCAAGGAGCAATTAACCATAGATGCCGCAGTTATGGGGCAAGCCTACAAGAAGCACCGCAACCTATACACGGCCTACATCAATTACCGCAAGGCATTCGACTTCACACCTCATAGCTGGCTAATAGAGACCCTGAAGATCTACAAGGACAATCCGATAGTAATAAACTTCCTAGGAGCAACAATGGCAAAATGGAGTACCGCCATTAAGGTCAAAAACATCACAACCAGGCCAATCCCCATCGGGAGAGGAATCTTTCAGGAGATGCCCTGAGCCCATTGTGGTTCGGTCTAGCACTTAACCCACTATCCACCATGCTCAACAGTAGCAAGTACGGATATAACTTCAAAGAAAGAAGGAAGAACCCGTACACCCTCACCCACCTGAGGTACATGGATGACAAGCTCTATGCGGTAACTGAGAAGCAAGTCCAGCAACTACTCCAGATTGCCGAAGAATTGAGCAAGGACGTCAGGATGGAATTTGGTCGAGAAAAATGCAAGACCCACACACTGCACCAGGGAAAATTAGTTGGCCGAAACTACCAGCTGCTGACTGGTAAAGAGATCGAAGCTATGACAGAAGGAGGGACCTACAAATACCTAGGGATGATGCAGGCTCAGCAGTTAGAGCACAAGGAAATCAAGAAGTGCCTGACCGAAAAATATCTCTCAGAAGCCTGCTGAAACCAAAATTGAATGGAGGGAACACAGTTAAAGCCATAAACACCTATGCAGCTCCAGTACTAACATACACCTTCGGGGTCATAGATTGGACTAACACCGAGCTAGAAGATATCATGAGAAAGACAAGGACAATGATGACCAAGAGCCGCCAACACTACCCGGAGTCAGCAGTGGAGAGACTAACAATAGCTGGGAAAGAGGGAGGAAGGGGCCTGATAAACCTGATAGAGCAACAGAAAACAGTGACAGTTAACCTGAAGAATTACTTTGAGAACAACATAGCACCACTCCACCAGGCCATAAGGAAGATAGATAAGTGGTATACCCCACTCAACCTAAGCGAGGAACCCCTCCCGGCTAGATGGTACAAGAAACAAAGTTAGAAAGATGGGCAAAGAAGACACTCCATGGCAGACCCTACAATGACCTCCATCAAGATCATATCGATAACATTGCTTCCAATGTATGGCTCACAAAAGGGACGCTCTTCTCCGAGACTGAAGGATTCATGCTGGCCATCCAAGACCAGGTAATCAACACCAGAAACTATAGAAAATACATCCCAAAGGAGCCCAGAATGTCAGATGACACATGTCGACAATGCCACCTGGACTCAGAAATGATCCAACACATCACCGTGGGTTGCAAGGTGATCACCCAGACTGAGTACACTCATAGACATGACCAGGTAGCCAGGATAATACATCAGAAGCTAGCAAGGAAATACCAGTTGATCAAAGAAAGTGTACCATACTACAAGTACGAACCCCAGGCAGTACTAGAGATCCGAACCCACAAGTTGTACTGGGACCGCGCCATAATAATGGATAAGACCATCCCGCACAACAGACCGGACATAACCCTTGTGGACAAGATGGAAAAGGCTACCTATCTGATTGATATAGTGGTGTCCAACACTAGCAATGTCCAGAAAACCCACGAGGAAAAAATTAGGAAGTACACGAACCTGAAACATGAAGTCAAGGAGATGTGGCATATGCAAGAAGTATCGACTCCCAATAATTGTGTCAACCACCGGTATGGTGCCAAAGACTCTACATAGCAGCCTAGCAGCAATAGGTCTCCCAGAGAACACCTACAGGGAACTCCAGAAAGTTGCAATCCTGAACACCTGTAGGATAGTCAGAAATTTCCTCAACCAACAGTAACACCAGACATTACAACCACCCTGTGTATTTGGTAGCAGTACCCGTCACAGAGTGAAATCCCCCAATCTGGTTGTTGTTATTTAATTTTAAGGAGCATTAGCAACTAAGGCCATATTGCTCCGGGGATATGCGGTGGTCATTCCCTGACCTCTCCGTATTTGGTGGTCACGGGCTCAAACCCCGGTCTGATCAAGAAGCGTGTGCTACGCACTGCGCTCCTGCCCACGGAGGCTCCCCCTCCCCAATCAGGGAGAAATAATATAACAGCAACAACAATAATAATATGATGCACAGTTTTGTTTTGATTTTAGTTGTGCAGCCAGCCAACCTATGGCAATTTAACTATGTATGGTGTGTTGACACCATACTGATAAAGGCCGATCAATCAGTGAAGCAGTGTGCATGACCCGGGGGAAGTAGATGTGCAAACGTATCCCCAATTCACAAAGGGAGACACGAGTAATTACAGACGTGTTAGCTTACTTTCTGTTCCAGGAAAAATAATGGAATCACTGGTTAAAAAAGTAATGCAGGATCATCTACATAGGCTTTCAGCTATATACTTCGGACACAGCATGGGTTTGTTAAGGAGAAATCTTGTCTGACTAATTTGATTGGATACTATGATACAATCACAAAGGAACTGTATCCAAAAATAATTCTGATATCATATACTTGGATTACAAGAAAGCTTTGATACTGTTGAACATAAAAGACTGCTGTACAAATTGGAATAGTGTGTTTTATCCATTGCAATAGCTTGTCCTTAGGGAAAGTTATTGCTATGGATAAGAGGATGGTTAGGTGCAAGGAGACAGAGAGTGGTGACACTGCTCTTTGTGACTAATGTTATTATCGGAGTTCCCTAGGGTTCGGTGCTTGGCCCACTGTGCTTTTCTATATTTATTAATGACATTCATGAAGGTATATCAGGCTTAATGTCCAAGTCTGCAGATGATACAAAGGCTGATAGGACAGTTAATAACAGTAATGAAAGTATGTTACTGCAACAAGATCTAGAAAAATTAGGCAATCAGGCTAGGGGTAAATGTGCAGCTAGATATGAGCTGGAAGTGACCAAAAGTGTTCAGCCTCCAATAAAAACCTCTAGCCAGTTCCAATCGCTTTTCTCAAGTTGTAAATCATGTCTTCGGGGATTATGAAGGCATCACTAAGATTCAATTTCAGGAATAAGCTTTAAAAATGGTATCCGCAGACCAGCCATTAGACAGTTCACAAGATTTTTAATTGTTGTGGGTTTATTGGCACATTGGCAACTATGGCCATAATATGCTAATTTTAAGAGTTATAAAGACGGTTCCACCCACATCTCCTTGGGCAGACAAAGGAAATGCTACAGTTATCCTGAAAAATAATTATATACTGATGAGCCTAAACATTATGATCACCTTCCTAATATGACGTTGATCCTCCATGTGCAGCCAAAACAGCTCATACCCAGTTAGACATGGATGCTACAAGATTTCTAAATGTGTCTTGTGGTATCAACACGTAACCAGCAGATCCCTTAACTCCTGTAAGGTCCGTGGTTGTGATGGTGCAGATCAGAGTTGCTGTTCCAACGCAAACCACAGATGGTCAATGGGATTGATGTGTGAGGAATTTGGAGGGCAGGGAATACCTGGAAGTCTTCCTCACGTTCTGCAAACCAGTCTCGAAAAATCCAGGCAGTGTGGCATGCTGCATTATCCTGCTGAAAGACGGGATAATGCACCATGAGGGGAAGACCATTGCCATGAAAGGGTGTAATCTCCAGAATATCCCAGCAGAACATCACCCAAAGCATGACACCGCCGCTACCGGCTTGTTTTCGTCCTATGGTGTATTCAGGCACCATCACTAACCCCAGGTAAACAAATGCACACGTACCCGGCCATCCACAGGGTGCAACAGGAAACATGATTCATCCAACCAGACGACCTTCTTCCAATCGTTCAAGGTCCAGTTTCAATGCTGGCGTTACTTGCTGGAACAAATTCCATCTGTCGTGGAAGTTGATAGCTTAAATACATTCAACGAGGAAGTGGACAAACTTTTAGAGGGAATGGATGTGTGAAATCGGTTTTTTTTTTTTTTTTTTTTTTGGCTGATGCTACATAAGCTCATATGCTTGCTTTCTTGCATCACATGCCTCAATTACTACTATTTTGCAAGGAGAGCTGTAGTTGATAACAGAGTAACTTGATTATATAAGACCCCAACTGTAATATGAAAACAAGAGCCAATCAACAAATTTTAATGTAGTTTTCGTGTTTAGCAGTATAAAATTAGTCATGATTGGGTATTTTCATTTTTGTAACATTTTAAGTGTTGACCAGTGTTATTAGAAGAAATCTGTTTTGTAAATGTGCAATTCATTGAACAGAGGAGGTACAAGGGCTTCTGCTAATATTATTGAGAAAGCCTTAGGCATTCAGGGAAAATGCAAATTTGGGTTAGGAGACCCAGTGAAATGACGCAGGTTAGTGAGAGGCCAAAATCATAGTGTACAATTCTGTCTGGCCTGCAATTACCTTATGCACAGAAAGAAACATTTAAATATGTGCAAATCCACAAGCAGTCGCATACCAGCTAGAAAATCACGTTTAAGCAACTATCAAGGGTGCACCAGGGTTATTAAAAGGCAAAGACAAAATTTCGCTTGTTTATGTAGTAATGCATGAATGCTGTAAATAAATTTAACAAATTTGAGCTTTTGATTAATTTCTTCAATGCTAATATAATACAGTTAATAAACACATGGGGCCACCCAGAGATAAGAAATTGATTATGGCAAGTATAGTGTTTAGGAAGGATGGGGAAGGTTAAAAGTAGGTGATCATGCTTCTTATAAAAAAATTAATGGCTAAGGTAAAGAAAGCCAACACGGGAAACTTTTACCAGTCAAAAGTATTTCCCGGTACTGCAGCTTCTCCCTGCATTCTTGGTAAACAGATGGTGCATGTTATTGGTAGTGGCAGTAGAAGTCGATAACAATGTATTGATTAGTTTTTTCTTATTATTAAAAGCAGATTATCGGAGTTCACGAGTGGGCTGAAATTTACTTATGGGTACACCCTCCAGACTGCCTCAGTCTTAGGGTGTTTATCTCCCCCCCCCTTCCTGCTGTTTTAACCCGATACAAAAACAACTTTTACAGACAGTGAATGTTATCGATAGTTGCAGTAGAAGTCATTTTCCTATTGGGTTAAAACAGCGGGAAGGAGGGATAAACACCCTAAGACTGAGGCATTTTGGAGGGTGTACCCATAAGTAAATTTCAGCTGCGAAGGCATTACACTCATGAACTCCAATAAAAAAAAAAAAAAAAAAGTAAAGTGCAACCATTATCAACCCACTGCAGGGTGGAAGCCTCCTCAACAATTCATACTGAGGGAAATGGACCATAATCTGCCACGCTGGTCCAGTGCGGGTTGGCAGATCGACCGTATTCAGCAGTCAGGGGCTTGAACCCCTTCAATAATCCGCTTTTAATAATGAGAAAAAAATAATCAATATATAATTATCGGCTTCTACTGCCATTACCGATAACACGCACCGGCTAAGGTAAACAAAGCCAACACGAGAATGACGAGAAACGTCGGATAACTTACGCAGAAAATTAGTTTCCAAACACCGGACTCTAACGCCGCTTGCTTGGTAAACAGATGGTAGGTGTTATCAGTCTGGAGTCGAAATCGAGAAGGATATATTGATTGACAGGTAGGCGTGGTAAACGATGAAATGATTGGTGGTAGGCCCGACAGACAAGCTACTGTATAGTCATTGGTTGGCATTATAATGTGTATTTATGAGTAAAGAACGGTGCATAACAGTTTTGTGATGAATGGTTAACAGGTAATAGTAGTAATGAATCTTTTAAAGATGGAAGAAATTTGTAAGGAAAATAAAATGTTGGTTGATTTTTTGATGAAAACTAAATTAATAACAGTTTTGTTCTGTTCATTTTTATGTTCTTCATTATGTTTTTTTTCTCATTATTAAAAGCAGATTTTTGGAGTTCATGAGTGTTTTTACTATACTCTTGATTTAGGTTTGGTTACAAAAAAAGGAAAAGGTTTCTTTATTTTTCATTATATTTCGTAACCTGACTTTAAAAATAAAAGTACAGTAATAAAAAATTAATATTTTGTTAATAAACAATTTATGCGCTAGTCCACCCATGATTCTAAAGAAAAAAGGTTAGGTTACCCCTCCATTTCGGGAGGGGTTCAAGCTCCCATGGGATTCAAGTGGAGGTAACCAGACCTTTTTTCACCATTATGGAAAGCATTCATTAGGGCAAGTTACCATTTGTGCTTCTGAGTGCTACTAAAGTGACTAAACTGATGTTATTGTGTGTTGTGTTTGCGCACCAATCAGCACATCATTTGCCACACCTACCTGTCAATCAATATATCGTTCTCGCCTTCGTTCCAGACCAATAACACCTACCGTCTGTTTACCGAGCAAGCAGCGCTAGAGTGCCATATCGGGAAACTAATTTTCCACGTAAGTTATCTAATGTTCCTCGTCGTTCTCATTTTGGCTTTCTTTACCTTCGCCCATGCAACATCTGTTTACTGAGAATTCAGGGAGAAGCTGCAGTACCGGGGGAAACGCGTTTGACCGCTAAAAGTTTCCTGTGGTTCTCGGGAAAGTGTGTGTGTGTGTGCGTGTCCTTTTCACTCTTGCAATTGACCAATTGGCTACAGCAGCCATTAATCAAGAGCTCTCTGAAAATAATCAGACTGTATCCAGATTCAAATCAAGTTCAGATGAATTGTCTGTGTGATGCAAGGTGACAATGTGGTAAACAGATAATAGTCTGTGTATGCTACAGACTAAACGACTCTGAGGAGTATGATGAAAATCTCTACAAGCAACTTGAATGGGCAGCAAAGATTGTTTCACTGCAGGTGACTTCAACTTACCTCTTATAGATTTGAAATTGTAGACAGACAACACACCATGGAGAAAGAAATTTTTGTTGGTTGTGACCACAAATTCACGAAATGGGCAGTGTCCAAAGATTTCTGTGGTCAAGAGAAAAGAGAAGGATTCAATTTCAAGAGAGGAGACTATAATGGATTGGGGGATTTGTTGGAGTTAACTGGAGAGACAACTATAAGCTGCTGGAATTAAGGGGTTAATTAAATAAGCAAAAGAAAAAAGAATGGCACAGTTACAGACTATCATGAGATACTGATTTATGAGTATTACAAGCATCATTTTATTAAAAGCTGAGTACAAGGAATCACTAGCAATGAAAGCTAAAGAGACAAGTTCATTTTGTATGTGAATACAAAAAGGGAGAGTGAACCAGACAGGTCTATGTCGCTTGATTGAACTGGAAGTCTCAAAAAGCCTAGCAGAAGTACAGACAAGATGAATAAATACTTTACAACAATCTTTGCAGTTGAAAGGTCACTTGAACCATAAGGTTCGCTGACAAGGAATCAGCCTTCTCTAAATTAAGTGATATATCAATCTTGGATTACAGTAAATGGAGAAAACTACTGAAGCTGAATGAAGGGAAGGCTCCATGAGTGATGGCATTTATTCACTTTATGATGTGAAAAACACCTTCACTTTAAAACATCTTTTTTATGATGTTAATGAAATCATCATTATACAACAGGGGCATTCTTCTGGACTGGAGAAACACTTACATTTCTCCATCCACAGTGGTGCAGAAGATGTGACAGGCAATTACAGACCAGCGAGTTTGACTTCAGTGGCAAGCGATATCATGGTATTGTTAATGAATCACAGCATGGGCTCGTGAGGGGAAAGTCTTGCCTGTTACATTTCCATGGAACTCACTAGTGATCACTTGTACTTTTCAATCTGGTAACTCTGAAAACTGATATGGCTTTTCTGACCACTCCTAACCAATTCTTTAAACTTGTCAAAGGTTACCATCAGGAGTGTGCTAGATGTGCGGTGCACATCGCAATGTCACCAATATTAAATTTTTGCATTTTTTTCTGTTAAAGATTTCCCTAATTGTTTGCTGACTTCGCATGATTCCTAAAATTAAATCCAATATACAATGTTTCATGAAGAGGAGAAGTTTCAGTGCATAAACATCGTACCACATTCGCGTTAATAGCCCAGGTGTGCAGTCACAGATACGGACACCTTTGAGCCCTCTAAACAGATGTACAGATGGCGCAACAGGTCAAATTCTTAGCCTTCAAGTAGTTTTAAACTGTCCAGAAGGCATGGCAGGGTGTGCGCTGAGACAACAGCACCCAGAAATAGTTGGTGGTTGTGATTGTTATGAATTGCTGTTTTGTTTTCTGAGTTTCGGCTGTTTTGCATGCGTAAAGTGTGAACCGACGTGTTTATGACACCGATTTACACATTTTTTTAATATACATTTATATTTAAATGTATATTTATAATTTTTTTAGATATAATTTATAGCTTTTTTGCCCATATTTACAATGGGAAACAGTGTTGACGATGTACTGAATGTCCCATTTTCTGCCAGAGATTTTGCAGATTGTATGAATGTAGTTGAAGAAGGTAAAAGCCTCATCCTCTTCTTCCAAATTTACTGTGGTTTTTGGTTTTTAGGAGCATTGGCAACTAAGGCCATATTACTCGGGGATATGCAGTGGTCATTCCCTGACCTTTCCACATCCTCCATATTTGGTGGTGACGGGCTCGAATCCCGGTCTAATCAAGAAGCCTGTGCTATGCACTGCTGCTGCTTCCCACCTGGCTACGGAGGCACCTATTTACTGTGCAAGCACAAAGATGCAAAAACTGAGTACATGAGTCATTTCTTTGTTTCACAATACTATACTGTAGAATGATTAACTGGATGTGAAGGGTGGTCAAGACTTTTTTGTTGGCCTGGTTTATTATTCTCCAAAGAGAAAGGTATTTGGAATAAGTACGGGTATTCTGATCTCAATCATTTAGCTGCAGCAGTGCAAAAACATAAGCACTCCCAACCACATGTTCAGTCCTTATTAAATCTTAAGATGATTGGAAAACAAAGAATTGACACTCTCAATGACAGTCGAGAAAAAATTGAAATTAGCCGTTGTAATTATTATTATTAGCCATATGGTACAAGGAAGCCTGAGGCTTATGCTAGCCAGCCAAAAAAAATTTGAGTACCCTGAGAAAAAGAGAGAAGTAGGAGGAAATCACCAAAAAAGAGAAGAATGATGATATCCAGCTCAGGACCCTGGGTGTGCCAAGCCCATACTCACCAGATGTGAGCCCCTGGGGTTATGAACAAGTAAAGAAAAATAGAGACATTTTAAAAAGATTAATTGATGCTGTATGTTATTTGGCTAAGCAAGAGCTTCCTTTGAGAGCTCATGATGAGTCTGAAGATTCAGCTAATCAAGGGAATGCTGATCAAGGAAATATATAATTTTTAAACGTGCTCCATGAGCATGATCCTCTTTTAGACAGTCATTTAAAGGCATCGACTGTATTTCACAGAACTTCTTCCACAGTACAAAATGATATCATTAACACTATATCTGATGTGATTAAGATGTTTCTTCGGTTACATTTGTGGCCATTCTTCTGGATGAAACTTCTGATGTCACGTCAAAGTCGCAGCTCTCAACTGTTTTCTGTTTTGTCCATAATGGGCAAACACATGAAAGATTCATCGGATTTACAGACGTAAGTGATGATAGAACGTCTAGTGGTCTTTTTAAACATGTCTAAACAGAGTTGAGTAATTTAATATTAAGGACAAGTTGGTTGGCCAAGCTTATGATGATGCCAGTGTCACCCGGTCGGCACGATGAAGGTCTTTGCTAACACAATTCCTAAGGCAAAACAGGAGATTGGAACAGGTGTATAAACAAGTAAAATGAGTTTTTTAAGCCTTTCTTTAATTCAATCCTGAAAAATAATAATTTCCCAATTCATTACTTTTTCAGGTTTCGGTGCATATTGTATGGTTGTATTTACAAGTCATAACAAAATAAAGATATTTCATGCCTCACTCTAGTATTTGCCAATGATATTCTAATCTTCTCACATAAATGGCACGAGTGATGCATAGCTATTGTTTATTTGATGGAGAACCTTTATGTTGCCCATAATTATGGATTGTATAGTTAAAATTATATTATTTAGTAAATTAAAGTATTCAAAATTATTCTACAATTAATTGCATTGGGCCAAATAAGAAGAGCACTGCTGCACTATGCACTCTTAAAACTTTCACACGTCTATAAAAATGCACTCGTACATTCAAATTAACACGTGAATTTTGTGGCGCGGGTTGCATCCCCCCCCCACGCGCCAATAAAAGTACACCCAACCTAAATGGGCATGCGATGCCACTGGCTACCACTGTTGTATCAGTCTAGTTATATATTTAACCAAAGGCAGGTAACATGTACACACAAAATCCATTTTACTTCAGTGGCACACATCAGTTAAAATGTTTAAATCTATCTCTTATTTTTGCACTTCTCTCTCTAGATAACAGTAAAGTTCTGTCAAATATTCTTCTACTTTCACAGGAATGTATGCTGCTTCCTTTCCAGCACACAAACTAAAAAGACAAGGGCAGCTTATTACTACCAGGTGCTCACTCCTCTAGGTATTTCATTGTACCCTGTAGAGACACCTTTTAGTGTGGAAAAGAGAGCAATCCGCTTTCAGTTTTATCATTTTTTGTCTTACAAAAACTTGCCACAATGAGATGTAGGTTGGAATTACTTTGGTTACTACCTTCTGTAGCAATCAAAAACAACCCATTTTACAGAGCCATTGCTATCTCTTCTTTCCTATCCACCTTATGCAATTTCACCAAGAGTGCCAACTGTCTTTTTCTGTCACAACCATGTTTTTTTGCTATCTTGCTATTGGGAAACATATTTCTGAAAAATACACATGCATGATCAGCAGAACTCGGAGGAAGATTATATTCTATGACAAGGAGTCAGAATCAGCAAAAGGATGACCATATGAGGAAAGACTCTTATTAGGTGGGCCAGAGACTTTAGCAACCAGGCACCTTACGAGGACCTGAGAGGAGTAAGTAAAATGAATTAAGGGTAAATTTTCAATGTTATTATGAAGAATTTCAGAACTAGGGGCCATAAATTCATAAAAATTAAAGTATTCAAAGGGGGAGAGGTTTAAACTAGATTATAGAAAGTTTTCATTTAACCAAAAAGTTGTTGATTATTGGAACAAGTTGCCATCACATGTACTTAAGGCCAGGGGAAAACCGTCCCAAGGGTGAAGGGATGCACTGCACCCGGGCACCCGAAACTTACATATACATATAAAGAAAATTTTAAAGGGGATGCCAAATTTCAATTGGCAATCAGGCACCACATACCCTAGGAACATCCCTGGTTAAGGCTGCAATAAGGAGGTGGAAGTGTTATCCCATTGTACAACCCAGGGGGCTCACATCTGGTGAGTATAGGCTTGGCACACCCAGGGTCTTTAGCTGGATATCATCATTCTTCTCTTTCTTGTTGATTCCTTTCTACTTCAGACTGTTATCTCTCTCTCTCTCTCTCTCTCTCTCTCTCTCAGGGTAACTCAGAAATTTTGTTTTTAGCTGCTGCAGCAAAAGCCTCAGGCTTATTTGCACCATATGATTAATAATAATAATATGGCAATGGTCAAGCCAAATCCTGAGTACTGCAGACAGGTCTGGAGGCCTAATTTTAGGAAGAATGCAGAGCTGCTGCAACAAGTATAAATAATGGCAATGAAATTGACAAGGGAAACAAAGGGGTGCTCTTAATAAGAAAGGCTTTAGTTCTGCAAATTGAAGCATCTGGAGACTAGGCACCTGTGGGGTGATCTGATTGAAGCGTTTAAAGCTTCGAATGAATTCAGCAAGCTCAATGCCGAAGGAATTCTTTCTCTTGCTGAGACTATGCACATGAGGGGGCATAAATTCAAATTGAGAAGGAAGGTTGAGATGCACGTAAGTTTGCTTTTAGCCAACGGATGGTTGATTGCAGAAACAAACCACGTTGTTGTGGAAAATTGTAGCTTAAATAAATTCAAGGAAAAACTAGACAATCTAGTGGAGGAAATGGACAGATGAAATGGGAAGGGTTTTATATTTTTAGCTGATGCTATCATAAGCTTGCTTTCTTGCATCATTTGCCACTATTAATGTTAATGCTAATTTCAAGACATTCAGAAGTCAATTGGATAGTTGCCTCTGTGAGGAGGGAAGTGAATAATTTGTCTATTTTCTTATCTACTTTTAATTTTTTTTGGGCAGTGCAGTAAAAGCCTGTGGCTTCCTTGCACTATATGGCTAATACTAATATTCTGATAAATACTATAAAAGATGAAAATAAAATTCAGCATGTATGATATCATGACCTCGAAATGCAGTATCTATTTTTACATTTCTTTGTATCAACTGAAATACATGCTTATTTGTTTGCCAATGTCCAATTACATCACGTTTCCTGCTGCTTGAAATTGAAAAAGCACATTTACACACACACACACACACACACACACACAAGGCAAATGTGTTACCTTTTTACAGATTTTACAATATGTGGAAAATCTTGCGTATATCTCTTCTGAAATTATATTCTATTTCTTTGGCATCTTACTGAAAGACATTGTTAATTAGCTTTGCACTGAATAATTGGAACGATTGAAATGAACTGACTGTAGATAACACATTATAATGTGATTATGGAATGTTCCTATTTTGCAATATAGACTACCACAGAACACCTGCCAGCCAATTTGTTAATGAAAATAAGCAAAATTTCACAATTTTTTTAAAAAAAATCCAATTTTAACAGTTTTATTACTCCTACTGAGAAGAAAAAGATGGAGGAAAAACTGAGTTCTTGCAAAATGACTAAGAAACTCTTTGTCATCAACTATATTATGATGAAGAAAAGTCCAGTTCAGTAAAAAAGATGAAGTCACCATTGTAAATTCAGAGAGTTAGCAGTTATACATTGTCAATGATAGATATCACTCAGGAAAAAAAGAATCTCAACTTGGATAGCCCAAATTATTAATAAACATATTTCCCAGAAACAAATATTCCATCAAGAATTCAAATTTTATCAACAAGTTAAAAGACATGAACTACTAAAAAGACTACAACCTAGTTTCATTCCACATACGCTACAATTCCTCTAGCAGAAACAATATCCATAATCCAACAAAATCTCAACTCACCAATTGCACCTAGGCTACAGCAATCTCATCACCATCCAGGATGTTATAGACTTAAGTGACCTATCAG
Organism: Mastigoproctus giganteus; assembly: GCF_048544385.1. Taxonomy (NCBI): domain Eukaryota; kingdom Metazoa; phylum Arthropoda; class Arachnida; order Uropygi; family Thelyphonidae; genus Mastigoproctus; species Mastigoproctus giganteus. Next base: position 83,505,321 of record NC_143582.1, on the reverse strand, counting down.
TTAGAAAATCTTATGTTGAAATTAATGAATCCCTTAATCTGTCAAAAAACTAGCCTATGCATAGGAAACTCACTTTCACCTCTACTCAGAGAATTATTTATTAGAAACTTGGAATCCAAATAACTAGAACGTCTTCATCTGCAACCTAAAATCTGGCTTTGCTAAGTCAAAGACATTTTAATAGTATGGAATCATGGCATGCATAACCTCAACCTCTCTTTTTGGACAACCTTCCATTAAAAGATTAAAAATTTTAAATGGAAATGGAGGAAAACAAGCAACTGCCACTTGTAAATATTAGCATTAGTTGAGACATATGATGCAAGAAAGCAAACTTAGAGCATCAGCCAAAAAAAAAAAAAAAAAACCTTCCAATTTCACCCATCCGGTCACTCCAAACGTTGTCTAGTTCAGCCTTAAACAAATTTATTTAAGCTATCAACTTCCACAACAACAGATGGAAGTCTGTTCCAGCAATCAACTACCCACTGGCTAAAGGAAAACTTCCACACATCTATTCTACAACTGTCTTTCCTCAATTTGAATCTATGCCCCCTCAGGTTCTTAATCTGAGCAAGCAGAAGTATCCCATCAGCATTGAGCCTGCTCAAACCATTCAAAACCTTGTACACCTCAATCAGATCACCTCGCAGGTACCTAGTCTCCAGATGCTGCAACTTGCAGAATTTGAGCCTCTCTTGGTAAGAGAACTCTTTTGTTCCTCTCACTAATCTTGTTGCCCTTCTCAGTATGCATTCTAGCAACTCTACATCCTTCCTAAAATGAGGCCTCCAGACCTGTATGCAGTACTCAAGGTGTGGCCTGACCATTGCCTTATACAAAGGTATAATCACCTATTCTCTGCTAGCAAAATTCCTATATTTCATTGGCCTGCTCTGGCAGCCTGTCTGCACTGCTCAGAGAACTACATATCTGACTGCACAATTATCCCAATGTCTTTTTCATTCTCCACCTCCCTGAGTGTAGTACCACACAATTGGTACGTTTCTCTTGGGTTACTGCTACCCATATGCAGTACTTTGCCTTTGTCAATGTTAAACTTCAGTTGCCACTTATCAGCCCATCTGCCTAACTTTTCTAGATCCTATTGCAGTAGCATACTGTTTTTACTATCATTAACAACCCTGCCAACCTTTGTATCATCTGCATACTTTGACATTAAGCCTTATATATCTTCATCGATATCAATGAAGGTATACCAGGTTGTTTTGTGTATTTCGATGTCATCGGAATACACAAAACAACAATGGGCCCAGCAACAAACCCTGAGAGACTCCACTAATAACATAAGTCCAAGTAGAGCAGTGTCCATTTATTACCACTCTCTGCTGCCTCTCACTCAACCATCCCTTTATCCATTGCAGCAACTTGCCCTCAATGCCATACCGCTCCAATTTGTACAGCAGTCTTCCACGTACAACAGTATCAAAAAATTTCCTGAAATCCAAGTATATGATATCAAAATTATTTTTTGCACACAGTTCCTTTGTAACCACATCATAGTATCCAATAAAATTGGTCAGACAAGACTTCCCCTTAAAAAACCCATGCTGTGTCTGAACTATTACTGCAATCTTGTGTAGGTGATCCTGCATCACTTCTCCTTAAATTATCTTCCAGTGGAATCTCAAAAATCTATCTACAGACACTGGTTTCATTCTAAATGAAAAATCATCTCACCTTTTTCAAAAGTACAAGTACCTAGAACATATATGTACTTTAAGTCTTAAAATATGTGAAATGAGGATTCCGTTAAGTAGGAATTGGACTTCATTAGCAACCTAACAAAGGAGAATAGACATCAAAAATGGATTAGTTGGGAAGACCATCTCTCTCTCTCTCTCTCTCTCTCTCTCTCTCTCTCTCTCTCTCTCTCTCTCTCTCTCTCTCTCTCTCTCTCTCTCTCACACACACACTGTAAGTTCCAGAACCCCTCAATCACCAGCAACAAACCCATGAATCACATGGTCATAATGCCATAAATCATTCCAGCAATCAGCACCACTACAAAAGCAGCAAGGAACATAATGAACACTACACAGGCTTCAGATTGCTTAAATAAATTTGTCAAAACCAAGAAGCTCTGCCCCCACCAAATCCAAGAGGCCCAAATTATCACATTCAATGCTACTGCAATTCCATATTTGCACTTGTACATAGGAGAATTCTACTGAAGAATTAGCATATAAAAGACATCCATTATGGTAGAATTAATAATTCAGAAACTACTATACATGATTATGACTATTATTAGCCATAAGGTGCAAGGAAGCCTGAGGCTTATGCTGCACCAGCCAAAAAAAAAAAAATCCTGTGTTACCCTGAGAGTGAGAGAGAATGTGTGTGTGTGTGTCAGAAGTGGAAGGAAATCACCAAGAAAGCAAAAAAGAGAAGAATGATGATGTCAGGCTCAGGACCCTAGGTTTGCCAAGCCCATACTCACCAGATGTGAGCCCCTGGGGTAAATGCACTGGATTTTAGAGAAACCAAAAACTTTAGAAGGAAGCAATGATACTAACTGCAGATACCTCCTACAGAAGAAGAGCCTTCAAAGAAAGAAACATTCTCGATTAAATCCTTTGGAGCCTTGGTAATCAATAAGCAAAACAAGGTGCAGATTTAACAGTGCATATCACACCATGTTTCAAGATCAGATCCTTGGTAACCTCGATATAAACAGAAGTCAAAACCCAAATAATTCAACAAAAAAATAAGGCTCCTCACTCCTAGGTTACTTCTGTACTTCCAACAGTATTCAGCAAGTCCTAACAGGTAATCTTCACAGCAGAAACAAAAAAAAAAAAAAAAAAAAAAGTCTCAACCAAACAAACTTTCCAAAGCATACCCTCTCTTATTCTCAATATTCCCACTCAGAAACAAAGTAACACATACCTTCAAACAACGGGGCCTTTAACTTTCAATAGAAGTTATACGTTTAAATGCAAAACCTTTAATAGAAATTAGACTTTAATATCAGTTAATTAGTTATAATTTGACTAATTTATCAAGGTACTTTAAGTAAGTGATACTTTTATTTTTAATATTTCTTCCAAAGTACTTTATTTTAACAATCAGTGGATTAAACCTCAGTTAATCCACTGATTTAGTCATTCTCTTCATAGCAGCTCTTAATAGCCCTTACCTTTAGCTCTGCAACCCATAATCTTAGCCCCTTTATCTCTTAATTCTATTAGTCCTTAATCCTTTGTGTTAATTTCCTTACCACTGCATTTAAAATAAATGCTGCCTTCCAATCAAAGATCACATCTCACCCCCACTCATCTTTGGGCTCTAGGCTATCAAAATGTATATAAAAATAGGCTTCCATTCTAATTCCAAAGCCTTCTACTCTAGAAAGTTAAGGACAGCTGCCAAATCTTTCCAGATTACGTTAAGCCTTTCAGAACATTTCTTAGTATTCGTTGCTTAAAATTATAACTAAGATTAATATTTAAATAAATTTAAAGTTTTTAAATGGTAATATTAATTAAATATATAAAAATAACTTAAAATATATCTTCAGTTAATTTGTTAATTCATGAATGCATGGTTCGATTTATCTCTAGTCCTCGAGTCAGAGGAAAAATACACGGCTTTCTCAAAATATGCCTAAAATCTCTTTGTGAGACATTGGACCAACCTGCCAAGACAACTGCAACAGCTAACGTAAAAGCCAACACAATGCAACTGCATCACGGATTGACTCTCAATCCGTGATGCAGTTGCATTGTGTTGGCCAAACAACAGACTATGTCACTCTGCCAAAAGTTACCAAACAAGCGAAACACACAGGACAGAAGTGACCACACCCACGAGCAGCAGCAAACTAAACTAAAAAGAACACACCTACATCAATAACAAGAGAACCAGACTAGAAGACAACCATCTCCATCTGAGACCTGGGTCATAAGCATGACAAAATACAGGACTGGACTCTGAATAACATTGCAGCCTCCCTGCCCAGTGCCACTATTGGTGATCTGAACCAGACTCCCTTTGTCTGGGGGAGGAAACAGTCCCTGTTTCCTTCCCCTTAGCCACCCCCCTCCTTTTGCATGGTGAGGTATGGGCCTGCCCCACTGACTCTCTGGGGTCACCTTCTTTATTGTCCCCATATTTATATCTCCCCCCACTCCATCTGTATGCAAGCGAATGCCCTACAAGTCCAAATTACTTCACCCACAAATAATTTTCGGCCTCTCAAATTTCAGCGCTATCCCTTCTGCAATCACTCCATGTCAAAAAACTATTTTATTTATTTATTTTTAAGGTCCTAGCCACCAAAATCTCAGGAAACTAGGTGGCAGGACATGCAGCTAACGTATGACTGCTTGTCATACATTAGCTGCATGTATGACAAGCAGTTTGTCTCAGTCCCTTGTTCAGTGGCAGATTAAGGTCCTCTGAGGGGCCCCTAGATACCAGTACTTCACATGGGTAGCAGTAATCCCAAAATAAAATACAATTGGGTAGTGCCACACTCAAGGGAATTACTGTATTTAAATTCCTTAGAATAAAAGAATGGTACATTTTTGTTATTTAGTCTTTTTGCTTTCAGCAATACTGCCTACATAAATCAATCGATGGGGATGGAGATCCCAACCACTGGGCATAACCTATCATTGCCCTTGTTAACCAACTGACAACATCTTCAGTGTGTGTGTATTGACTAAAAAGCCAGTAGAATGACACAGTCAAACAGAGAATAAAGCAAAAGTAAAATAAACTAAATATAAAAAATGCGGCAAATATGAATGCTGTATCAAAATTTTTTTAAAAATTGGATAATCAATCATGTGAAACTAAAGTGAAGACAAAGTCGCCAATTGAAATTACGATGAAGCTAAATTTAGAAAGGTGGCCTCTCCTGTATTTCATGCCTCACTGACCATAGTCCATTGAGTAACAATAATTTCCACATTCAAAACATTTAACCCCAGGGGCTCACATCCGGTGAGTATGGGCTTGGCACACCCAGGGTCCTGAGCTGGATATCATCATTCTTCTCTTTCTTGGTGATTCCCCTCTCTCTCTCTCTCTCTCTCTCTTTTTCTCAGGGTAACTTCGAAAATTTTTTTTGGCTGGTGCAGCATAAGCCACAGGCTTCCTTGCACCATATGGCTAATAATAATAATATCTAATTCTATATCAAAAAAAATATACACATGCTACAACTTTACTACCAAAAGAAAATTAATAAAAATAAATTAAAGATACCCAGCTCCATATCATCACAAGGCCATAAATCAGGGTGACTGCTGGAACTGCAGTATTTTAATAGTTCAAATCAACGCTTTTCAAAATACGGTCAGGCAACAAAAGGATACCACTTCTGTGCAAATCTGGAAGGTCTCATTTTAAGGGAATACATTTGACAGAGCTCCCATAATGTGCTTTAATAACAAACATATATGGATGGTGCAAACATCTATTCAATATCCAAAGCTCCAAAATGAAGAAAATGAGTTCCACTGATGCTTGACATTGTGTTCCCTCTATGAAAACTGCAGTGGAATTAGTCCCATCCCACTTAACACTTATTCAACAACTAGACTAAGCCATAAATACTAATTTTAAATGCTATGGATGATGGGTAATAAATAGAGTGCCCACTTCTGAATTTGGACAATGGCTCCTAAATGAAGTTTCACACGAAGATAATTAAATGCATGGAATTATATTAAAGTACATACAATACAAAACTTTTTTTGGTAAACTGGTTTTTCTGTGAGTGAAAATGAATAATCTATGCTGATGCAAGTACATAGCAGAGGGGGCTGAAGCCATCTGCCACATAACTAATAAAGCTACTTCGAAGTACTTTGTATTGCAGATGAGATTTTTTTTTTTTTTAAACCCCGTATTAACAGATTCTTAAACTACTACTGAAGGATTCGAATGAAATAAATGTCTTCTGGATGACATCAAAAACTAAATGCAATAATGATATCTCAGGTGCAATAGCTTCTCATGTTAAGACAGTTAACCAAAAGTTCTTTGAAGCTACCGAGAATTTAACCAGAGAATGAAGTTCATATAAAACAATTTTTTCAAAACTTGACTGTACAGTGTGGCAAATAGTTCAGAGTCGTTTTTGTGAAAAGTTAGTTAAACAATAAGCGAGTTTGAACACTTCAATTATGTTCACTTGCCACTCACTTTCCGCTATGACTTTTTATTTTTTTAACAATACCGTAACTCATACATTTTGTCAAAATTATTTTTGCAACGAATTTAGGGATATAACGCAATTTCCAATTTATAACGAATTGAAAGGAGATTATTCTCCAATAAACTCCTTTCCATTCGTTATAAATTAGTTCAAATACATTAATTTCTTTTAACCATAATATTTTATTCTTGTAACCATAATAGAAAAATATACGAAATGTGTACACACGAGAGATGTGGAAACTTACTGGAGAGTTTGTTCATCAGGAGTCTAATACATTTTTACCGAAGAAAACTACAATAGCTAAAACACTTACCTTTCCAACTTAGGATGTTCTGGGAATTTAGTCTGAATTAATTCCTGTATAGTTCTCAGAGACTGGGGTTCTGCTGAAATTCCTTGTGCTCGTTCTTTTCTTCTAGATGTGCAATTATTCCGATTGTATGGAATAAGAAGGACTGACTGATATTTGTCTATTTGACTTCTCAGCCTCATAATTTCCTCGTCCTTTTGCTTGATTTCCTCCTGTAACTGTTGAATTGTTTGTTGTTGCCTACGAATAACATCGTGTACATCTTCCACTTCTTCTTCAATGTCCATCTGCATTGGGGACATAGGCATACTAAGCATATTATGAACTTTAAGAGATAACATAATAAACTTGGTTTATAATGTGCACAAGAGTATGGAATGCTTCATATACTACTATTTCGTTACAGGACACACATTTCCTCTAAACGCAACTAGGTTCTGTATATAAAACCGTACGATAAGTGGATATCGCAGCTTACTGCAAACTCATTTTCAGTCAGAAAATAAAAATAATTACAAGCAAAGCTGTTACACAACAACTTACATAATGAACTTATACTTCTTATTCACATAAAAATAATATTCTACGTGATAAAATACATTTTTGGGAACACACGCGAAAGGAATGCTTAACACGTGCTACTTGCCCACGTCTCCCGACACATTTCGCTTGCCGTCCAACAACCAAACACACCACAAATGTCGCGGTTGCCCGATCTGCTAACACCGCTACAACAAACTTTAACCCAAAACGTATACATACACACTACTCGTACACGTGCAAAGTAATAGGAAGCTAAAACTATAGGTGGCATTTCACTACAGAGTCCACAAAACTATTTACGTTAAGAGACACTTATCTTCTAATGCACGAGTCAACCACAGGAAGCGCTGGTGGGGACAAAAATTTCTGTTGTGTTTTCTAAGTGATAAGATGTCTTTTTTTAAAAACAGCTATTAATTATAATTTTAACTGCTAATTCCAATAATAAAAATCGATTTCTTGTTAAACATTATTCCTAATGCACATAAAATTATTGTAGAATATCGGATTATAGCAGGGCCGGCTTTAGGGTAAGGTCGAGTAGGCACTGGTCTATGGACGCCAAGGTTTAGGGGGAGCCAACTCCCTCTAAATCTTGGCGCAAATTAGTAAAATTAATCATTTAAAAAATGAAAATCTTCGCATCGGCGGGAGGAGGCGCCACCAATCAATGCGGCCTAGGGGTCCTTATACCCTTGAGCCGGCACTGGATTATAGGACGTTAACCATTACCAAAGAAGGATCGATTTCAGTGCTCCATCCAGCGAAGAAGGGAGAGGGTCCTTTCGATAATCATTTACATCAGGTTGTAACTTTCCAATCAAGCTGAAATGACGATATATTTAACTATTAACATTAATCAGATTAGGATGTAAGCACAACATGGCAAAAAATTCACAGATCAGCAAAACCCTTACCATAATACAAGGCTACTTTATGTAATTGATTTTTGCTTATGTAAATTCCTTAATGTAATTTTCTCATGTAAATTCATTTTCAGATTTTTAAATGGGGCTAGAAGGCGGGAAGGAGTATTAAATACACAGGGCACCACAAGCTGCTAGCTATATTTGGTTACACTGTACATGCTCAGTCACTGTCCTTTGTTCTGAAGAAAATTAATAAAAGTAACAAAAGTGTAAGATGGAAAAATGCCCTATGCTGTGTAATTGCTCTTTACTTGCACAGAAATAATTCTCGAATTAGAATTTTATCCTCAGCTAGCAAGGCCTAAGCAATGGCTTATTTAGCTTATTTCTAAACCTTGCAGAGCTGGAGACTGTAGTTAAAAGTATTGCTACTGCTTTGTTTTATCGCATCACATTTATCCTTGTGAATTTTCTTGAGAATTATAGTAATAAAAGTAGTCAAGTTGCGAACTTCTGCTACCTCTAAAGAAATTGATGTAGGTCATTCGACTTATATCAATTGTTGCAGCTTGCGTATAGAATTAAGTCGAAATAATTTATACATTGATACTTTTTAGACACCAGGCTTCTTTGAATAATATTACTTTTGTTACGCTTCTTTGAAGTAGGTATCACAGTGAATATTGTACAATTTCAATAAATAATCCTTAAGAAAGCAAGTGGGCAATAATGGAGATATCAATTAAAAGCAAAAACACAAAATTAAAATAACTTTTCAGTGGAAAATTAACACATATCATTATTATTATTTTTGTTGCTCTTATATTTGTTCCACAGTGTTCTCCGTTATAGTGTGCATGCTGGACAACCTTCATCACCTGGCGATTAAGGCAATCAACTTCTATAATAATTCAACGTTCAATGTGTACAATGAGGTTTCCCGGCAAGTTGAATCACTAATATTAATGTTCCAGAAAACACTTGTGTTTTACGTGACCGACTAGTGATTTATTTTAGGACAGAATCTCGTGTTCTCAAGAACTATTCTGGGTTATGGAGAATTGACCCGCAACAACAAGATCGCGTTGTGATTTTCACTCTGGGCTCTTTCCAGATGGTTGGACTCCAGAGCGCCGCAAATGATGGTTCTTTCTCTATTATTTGTGCTATGGATAGTGTGTAGGAAGAGAATGGTCGTGAGCCAAGTGTGAACAAAAAAAACATGATTTATTAAACATAAGCATATCATACAAATGAATAAAAGAAACAAATGATTATGTGTTTAGTATAGTAAAAAATACTTTATACTTCTATCACCGATTAACCAATGGACTAGCCATTGCCCGTACTCTCAAGAATTGACGAACATCTCACTGTCCGAGTGTTTAGGTACTAGAGTGAAATGGACATGTAAGTCTAACAAATACATTTAATAGTGGGTCGTATTGACGATACATAAAACATACATTTATCATAGTGTATAACTAGGTGGAGGGATGTCCGCTAGTGACATCAGTAAGAAAAGGGTAAGTCTTATAGTCGGACACTCTCATTCGGTTAACTATTAGGAAATTAGGGTAGACTTATCAGTAAACTCTTTATTATGCTCCTGATTGACAATTCAGGAAAAACTGTAACTGCATCTACTCTTCAGATGTCTACCTCTCGTCGGCTATTCTCTCTCCGTACCTGTTTTCTCTCTTCTTTCTCGACAAACTTTTCAGCCACAACAACTCCAACAACTAGCAACCAACAACGACAACCACGACTATGACAACTCCAGTAACGACTACTCAACAACAACTCAACTACTGAACCACCGAACAACAACTCTCCAACCCCTTTTCGTCTCCCCTCTTCATATATATATATATATATATATATATATATATATATATATATATATATATATATATATATATATATATATATATATATATATATATATATATATATATATCCCCCTTTTTGAGTTCCACAGATTTGTATTGGTTTACAGGTCAATTTTGTGGAGAAAAGAAAAACATAGGGATTTTAATCTAGGGGACCTGATACAGCCAAAAATGGGATTTATGAGGAGTAAGGGGAACTTCATATCTGCATGGGGTTACTTCTCCGGCTGCCCGGCGGAGATGGCCAGACATAAAGTTCGCCCACTCCTACACAAAGAATCTTCCAACAACAAGCATCCCGTAGTTACCTGGTTCAGATTACACTAAAAAGTATGTTTCTTACCAACTTTACTCTCTCTCTTCCCCGACGAAAGTGACATACTTTCTCACCGTTTTTGTAAATATTACGTGCACGACGTTCGTCCGATCCGATTGAGTGACGATCTCTTGCTGTGATCCAGCCGTACTCATTACGGTGGAATCGTGTTTCAACTGCTGCTTTCCCTAGCGCGGCGTCAACGAGGGCGTGCTAGAGCGAAAGAAAAACAGCCCTCACAGGAAGTGGATGTTGTTCTACCAATATAGAAGTGACAAAAGTATAGGTAACTGCTTTCAAAGGGGAATGAAAAGTCAAAATGAAGACATTTTTACATATAATTTCTCCCTCATTGGGGGATCCACCTCGTGATGGTATTGCTACCAAGTACACAGGGTGGTTGTTGTTGTTGTTACGTCTAGTGTTACTGTTGGTCGAGGAACTCTCTGACTATCCTACAGGTATTCAGGATTGCTCCTTTCTGAAATTCCTTGTAGGTGTTCGCTGGGAGACTTATTGCTGCTAGGCTGTTATGCAGGGTCTTTGGCACCGTACCTGTGGTTGACACGATGATCGAGATGGTCACAACTTGTTGGATATGCCACATCTCTTTGTTCCCTGTTTTAGGTTTGTGTACTTCCTGATTTTTTCCCCATGGGGCTTTTGCAGGTTGCCAGTGTTGAGTACCGCTATGTCAATCAGATAGGTAGCCTTTTCCTTCTTGTCCACAAGGGTTATGTCCGATCTGTTGTGCGGGATTGTCCTATCCGTTATTATGGCGCGGTCCCAGTACAGCTTGTGGGTTGGGGTCTCTAGTACTGCCTGGGGTTCGTACTTGTAGTATGGTACACTTTCTTCGATCAACTGGTATTTCCTTACTAGCTTCTGATGTATTATCCTGTTTACCTGGTCGTCTCTATGAGTGTACTCAGTCTGGATGATCAACTTGCATTCCGCAGTGATGTGTTGCATCGTTTCTGAGGCGAGGTGGCATCGTCGACATGTGTCATCGGACACTTCGGGTTAGATGGCGGTGTATTTTCTATAGTTCCTGATGTTGATTACCTGGTCTTGGATGGTGCGAATGAATTCTTCAGTCTCCGGGATGGGCGTCCGCTCGTGAGCCATGCATTGGAAGCAATTTTATCTATGTGATCCTGATGGAGATCATTGTAGTGTCTGCCATGGAGTGCCTTCTCTGCCCAACTCTCTAGCTTCGATTGTACCTCCTAGTTGGGAGGGGGGGGCTCCTCGCTTAAGTTCAGTGAGGTATCAACTTGTCTATCTTCCTTATAGCCTGATGAGTGCTGCTGTGTGTTTCTGGAAGTAATCCGTCAGGTTAACTATCGCTGTCTTCTGTTGCTCAATGAGGTCAGGCCCCTTCCTCCTTCTTTCCGGGCAATTGTCCGTCTCTTCACGGCATATTTCTGGTGGTGGTGGTAGTGTTAGCGGCTCTTGGTCATCATTGTCCTTGTCTTTCTCATGATATCCTCCAGCTCGGTCTTAGTCCAATCTATGACCCCGAAGGAGTATGTTAGCACTGGGACTGCATAGGTGTTTATGGTTTTAACTGTATTCTTTCCATTCAGCTTTGCTTTCAGCAGGCTTCTGTGCCTCTAATGCTATTTTTCAGTCAGACAGGCCTTAATTTCCTTGTGCTGTAACTGCTGAGCCTACATCATCCCCAATTATTTGTAGGCCTTTCCCTCTGCCATCGCTTCGATCTCTTTACCACTCTGCAGCTGGTAGTTCCGGTTGACTAATTTTCCCGGCCGCAATCCGTGGGTCTTGCACTTGACTAGACCAAATTCCATCCTGATGTCCTTGCTGAATTCTTCGGTGATCGGGAGTAGTTGCTGAAGGTATTTCTCGGTTTCCGCGTAGAGCTTGATGTCATCCATGTACATCAGGTGGGTGAGGGTGTACAGGTTCTTCCTTCCTTCTTTGAGGTTATATCCGTACTTGCTACTGTTGAACATGGTAGATAGCTGGTTAAGTGCTGGACTGAACCACAATGGGCTCTGGGGCATCTCCCTGAAAGATTTCTCTCCTAATGGGGATTGGCCTGGTTGTGATTTTTTGACCTTAATGGTGGTACTCCATTTTGCCATCGTTTCTCCCCGGAAGATTGTCACTGTCAGATTGACTTTGTAGATGTTCAGTGCCTCTATTAGCCAGCTATGTGGCACGAAGTCGAAGGCCTTGCGGTAATCGATGTGTACATGGCTGTGTACATGTTGCACCGCTTCTTGTAGGCTTGCTCCATAACCGCTGCATCTATGGTTAATTGCTGCTTTCATCCTTTGCTCAGCTGCTGGCATCCTTTCTGCTATTCGGCCATTATGTTCTGGCTCTCCAAGTGGTCTGATATCTTCCTGGTTATGCAGCGGATCAGGATCTTGTACATTGTTGGGAGGCAGGTGATTGGTCTATATTTCGCTGGGTTTCTTGTATCTTCGTCTTTAGGTGTCAGATATGTGATTTCTTGAGTAAGAAACTTCGCAATTATTAATATTGTTGCCCTTATATTATTTGTCCCTGATTGGGGGATTCCACTCTCTGACGGGTACTGCTACCAAGTACACAGGGTGGTTATAATGTCTGGTGTTACTGTTGGTCGAGGAAATCTCTGACTATCCTACAGGTGTTCAGGATTGCGACTTTCTGGAGTTCCTTGTAGGTGTTCTCTGGGAGACCTATTGCTGCTATGTAGGATCTTTGGTACCATACTGGTGGTTGATACGATGATCGGGATGGTCGTTACTTCTTGCATATGCTACATCTCCTTGACCTCATGTCTCAGGTTCGTGTACTTCCTATTTTTTCCCTCATGGGTTTTCGCTATGTCAATCAGGTAGGTAGCCTTTTCCATCTTGCCCACAAGGGTTATGTCCGGTCTGTTGTACGGGATGGTCTTATCCGTTATTATGGCGCGGTCCCAATACAGCTTGTGAGTTCGGGTCTCTAGTACTGCCTGGGGTTCGTACTTGTAGTATGGTAAACTTTCTTTGGTCAACTGGTATCTACTATTATTATTATTAGCCATATGGTGCAAGAAAGCCTAAGGTTTATGCTGCACCAGCCATAAAAAAAAAAAAAAAATTTCCACCTTACCTGAGAAAGAAAGAGAGAGAGAAGTAGAAAGAAATCACCAAGAGAGCAAGAAAAAAAAAGAAGGATGATTGTATCCAGCTCAGGACCCTGGGTTTTCCAAGTTCATACTCACCAGATTTGAGCCCCTGGGGTCTCCGGAAATAAGCTATCTCCTAGTACAATGAACTTTTCCATTGCCATCTGCAAACAAACATTGAGTTATTTCAGTCAATTTTTTATTATTAAAAAACGAAAAAATCTTGGGCTGCTCCCCTTTCCTATCCTACATTGACATAGTTAGGCAGTCCACCTAAAATGTTGCGCAACTGGGTGACATTACCATAATTTGTTTTCGTCTTTCTAGGTGGTCGGGTCAGAGTGCAACTGACTATTCCTCTGCTCTGTGCAAAATAAAAATGTTGCTCACTTTCTCCCATATAAACATTATAAATTAGCAATAAATAAAAAACAAAATACTGAAAATGCATTTCGCACTCACTTTTTTTGGTGTTAAACTTTAAAACCACTTGAATGGTTTGGGCAAGCTCAATACTGATGAGATTCTTCCTCTTGCTCAGATTACGAACCTGGCGGAACATAAATTGAAATTGAGGAAAGACAGCTGTAAAACAGATGTGCAGAAATTTGCCTTTAGCCAGCGGATGGTTGATTCTTGAAACAAACTTCCATCTGTCGTTGTGGAAGTTGAAAACTTAAATAAATTCAAGGCCAAACTAGACAAACGTTTGGAGTGAATGGATGGGTGAAACGGGAAGGGTTCTTTTTTTTTTTTTTGGCTGATGCTATGCCTCTACTAATGATAGTGCTAATAAAGTTTATGTAACAATATATATTTTTTTTTTTTTTTTTTTTTTATGTGAACCCCAAACACGAGAGGTATTAGAACCTATAGTACTTAGTACCGTGCTTGGGTTGGAGGTTGAGAAGACGAAAGAAGATATTTGTTGACATTGGACTTGAACTTCTGTAGATTGTAATTTTCAGGAAATACGTATGAAGGAAGGTTGTTCCAGAAAACGGCAGTTGAATGAATAAATGAGGAAGATGAAAAGTTGGTTCTGTGGGTTTGAAGTTGGACAGTAAATGGATGTTGGCTGGTGGCGGCACGTGTTCGGACTGTTTTGAAAGAGAGAGCGGGAATTATAGAAGCCAGTTCAGAAGAACAGTGCCCATGGAAATATCTGTAGAAGAGGCATGCAGCAGAAACAGTACGTCTATGAGAAAGCGAGTGGAGAGACTCCGTTAGAGATGAATCATTAATTAACCTAACTGCCCTCTTCTGAATGGAATCAAGAAGCCTGAGAGAGGTTTTGGGGCCACCACCCCAAATGTGGGAACAATATTCCATGGCAGGGCGGATTTGCGATTTATACAGAGTGAGCAGCTGTTTGGAAGAAAAGTAACGCTGAGAGCGAAAGAGAAAACCAAGTTTTTTAGATGCAGAGGAAGCAATATTTGTAATGTGCTTGTGCCAAGAGAGATTAGAAGTCAGGGTAATCCCCAAAAGAGATATATCCTTTTGCCTAGAAATTGGAGTGTCACTAAAGATAAGCATAGGAGCAGAAGAATCCTTTTTGCGAGATATAAGACAAGACTGAGTTTTAGAAGGGTTGAAATCAACTAAGTTGTCTTTGCCCCACTGGAGAATTACCTGAAGATCGGCATTTAAGGAATTGGTAGCAGATTTTCGAGAAGTTGAAGCTGATTGAGCAGGGCAAGGTTTCTCAAAATGGAAAGTTGAATGCAATGTGCTATCATCGGCAAAACTATGGATAGGATTTCCAGTCAATGGAAGAAGGTCATTGATATACAAGAGGAAAAGAGTGGGGGAAAGAACTGAACCTTGGGGGACACCGGCATTAGTGGAGAAGTTAGAAGACAGAGAGCCATCTACCATCACCCTCAGTGAGCGATCAGAGAGAAAACTGGATAACCAATTACTAAAAACAGTTGGCAAACCATAAGATGGAAGCTTGTTTAGAAGACCTTTATGCCAAACACGATCGAAAGCCTTTGAGATGTCAAGAGCAACTGCTTGTGTTTCACCGAACCTTTCCATTGAAGTAGTCCATAAATGGGTAACATAAGCCAGAATATCACCAGTGGATCGACACCGACGGAATCCATACTGGCAATCGTTGATCAGACGGAAGGTTTCTAGGTAGTTTAAGAGTTGGCGGTTAATTGATTTCTCCATTACTTTAGAAAGAGTAGAAGTAATTGCAATGGGACGATAATTGGATGGGAGGGATTTGTCACCCTTTTTAGGAACTGGCTGGATATGAGCAAATTTCCAAGCAGAAGGAAAAACACCTTTGGAATAAGAAAGTGAAAAAAGGCGGCAAAGAATAGGAGTAAGTTCAGGAGCACAGATTTTGAGAACAAGTGGAGAAATACCATCAGGACCTGGAGCTTTCTTAGCATCAAGATTCATCAAAATCCTTCTGATATCCTTTTGACGGAAGACCACAGGAGGCATTGAATGGACCGTGTTGGGAATGGTGGGAGGTGTTTTACCAAGTTCATTAATACATGAGCTGGAAGAAAAATGGGATGCTAGCAGGTCAGCTTTATCCTTGGCTGAAGTGACAACAGAACCATCTGGTTTGGACAGAGGTGGAAGCAGAGATGGGCAAAAGTTGCGGCCAATAGCTTTGGCAAGAGACCAGAATGCTCGGCTACCATTAGGGCAAGAAGCAAGTTTTCTACTCTTAGCCTGTTCAAACTCTAGTTTGGACTGATTAATAACTGCTTTACAATTGTTGCGAGCTTTGGTGTAGGCAGAAAATGAAACTGAAGAATTAGAAACAAGCCAATTACGATATGCAACATTCTTCTCTTGAACAGCCTTAGCACATTTATTGGAAAACCAAGGTTTAGATAAAGGACGAGATTTTAAAGTGGAGTGTGGGATAAAGGATTCCATTCCTGCAAGAATAATTTCACTGACACGATCTGAGCAAACGTTGACATCAGGAGTTTTGAAACAGTAATCTGACCAAGGAAAAGAAGAAAAGAAGTCTCGCAGGTCATCCCATTTTGCATTCTTGTAATGCCAAACAACACGAGGTTGGGAATAGCCATGAGATAAAGGTTCCATTGGAGAAGAGACAATCACCAAGTTGTGATCTGAAGTGCCTAAAGGACCTCTCACTTCGACCGTGTACTTAGAAGGGTTGTTTGTGAGAAAAAGATCAAGCGTATTGGCTGTATGATTCGGATTGTCCGGTATTCTTGTAGGTAAATGAACAATCTGTGCTAGGTCATTAGTAATTGCAAAAGCCTCAGCATCTCGACCTGCTGGGTCGGTGTGACTAGAAAACGGAAGCCAGCTGGAGTTGTGAACATTAAAATCACCAAGGAAAATTACCTCACTGTTAGGAAAGTTGGACTGGAGAAAGTCAAGTTGCAACGAGAGGAAGTCAAAGAGCTCCAAGTGATTAGTGGAGTTGGGAGAACGGTAGAGACAACAGATGAATTTGACACAATGAGGTAGAGAGATTTTAAGCCAGAGAAGATCAAAGAGAGGAGATTCCAAATTGCCAAGTCTCTGACAGGGAATATCAGAACGGACATATGCACAAGTACCACCTTTGAGGCGAAAGGAATCATACAGCGATTAATTTGGGCATCTGAGATGAACAGTAGTTGAATCAACCGATAACTGAGATTCTGTCAGAAAAAGTACATGGGGTTTGGCAGACTGCAAGTGGAAATGGACATCGTTGAGATTAGAATTGAGACCACGTATATTTGTGAAATGAATTAGGAAATCCTTGGGAGGTTTAGATCTTTTCGCAGATAAGCTTGTTCTATTAGTTTGACAATTCATGGTGTATTCAATAGTAAGAAAAAGTGGGTGGGACATGCTGTATGAAGTAATGAAATTTTTGGATATGGCGTACATGTGGGAAGAATATACCCAGATCCTTGACATAACGTGGCCTCGACAATGCTCCCCGCATACACACTACTCGGACTCCTTCCAGTCACTATCTGGCAGAGTAGAGGTAGCAAGATTATACACTAGCTGATCCGGAAGCCTCCTAGAGAGTTACCAATAGGTTCGGTCCGGTGTACTAACTAGCGGCCGGCCTGCGAAAACCGTTTTAGAGCTGTACCCTCGAAATGTAAGGAATATTGGATCTCGCCACAACGTTCATCATAACCTCAAGAGTCATCAATCATACTGCATGATGGAAGAGATAGGGAAGGGTTGACCGGAACTTGTATACGTGTATATACGGAACTTGTATACTTGTATATACGTGTGTGATATACATAGCGCAGTTAGAAAGCTCTTTCCCACTTTTAAAAATTAACAATTCAAAAATTATAGGTCTTATCAAAATAATGTTTCGCATATAATCAATGTGTGTCGGATTTTTTTATAAAAACGAATTAGTTGGAAATATTATCACCAGGGACTAGGCGTTTATTCATCCCAATAAAATAATTAGAATTTGTTTCCGTTATAAAAATGAATGAATCTGGTATCAGAGAATTCAAGTGATTCTTCTTATTCTCCGTCATCAAGATAAAAAGCTTGAACTAGAGCCTAACATAAGTAACCGAATCCAGTTA
Source organism: Mastigoproctus giganteus (assembly GCF_048544385.1). NCBI lineage: Eukaryota > Metazoa > Arthropoda > Arachnida > Uropygi > Thelyphonidae > Mastigoproctus > Mastigoproctus giganteus. Next base: position 83,487,497 of record NC_143582.1, on the reverse strand, counting down.
AGTTAGTTTTAAAATACATGTACTGCCTAAAGAAAAAAGTACTGAAAGGCTATAGACTTCCTTAGCTGTCATTCTGGAATTTGATAGCTTAAATAAATTCAAGGAAGAAGCGGACAAACCATTGCAGCGAATGGATGGGTGAAATCGGAAGTCTTGCATCATATGCCTCTATTAATGCTAATGGCAAAGTATGTTTAATTCAACTTTACTGCAATAAAGCGATAACGTAGACAGAAAAATATCTAAGGCCTCCTTGTTCGAGAAGAACCATAATAAATATTGTAAGGCATTTTTAAGAGGGCTATTTAATTCCTAAACCCTGAACTGGTCGTCTGTCAGCATCTGGTGAGTATGGGCTTGGCACACCCAGGGTCTTGAGCTGGATATCATCATTCTTCAATTTCTTGATGACTCTCTCTCTCTCTGTCACACACATACACACAGACACACGAGTAACTCAGAATTTTTTTTCCTGGTGCAACATAAGCCTCAGGCTTATTTGCACAATACAGCTAACAATAATAATAATAATAATAATAATAATAATAATAATAATAATAATAATAATAATAATAATCACAAGACGTGATTCACAGAATTTATGACTTCCAACAAGGCCATTCAAATTCGTTAAGAATATCTATTACTCATTGTACATCTCATGTGACTGGCACTACTCAGACCACAGATTAATTAAAGTCCTAGAGAAGGTTTCTACCTCATTCCCTATAAAATCTAAAGTCTGCATCGATTAGAAATACAAGCTATCAAAGCAATGATGATTTTACATAGTCGATTATTGGCACATTGCACAGGATCCGGAATGACTATTATAAATCCTATAGATGGATAACGCGAAATTTCACCTCAACGAATCTGTGGTGCGCACAACTTGTCGAATTTTGGTCACAGGAAATCCTCACATGCCAATGATGAATCCCTTCGCCCATTTGCGTGATTTTCTTGTGGATTTTCGGAAAGCGCTACTACACTGGTGTGTAAAACTTAAGGACCAACACTATTTCTAAAGGTTACAACAACAAAATCAAACGAAACAGCCTGTGGCGATTTGCATAACTTGCCGTTAAATATAAAGCTGGTGCACATTATCATTATCAGCCATGTGGTGCAAGGAAGCTTGAGGCTTTTATCTGCGCGAGTAGCACAGTGGTATCGTCACCATCCTCCCCACACCGGGTGAAAAAGGTCCGGGTTCGAATTTTGTCGATGACGCGAGGAACTTTAATGGGCTCTTTTCACTCCGTGGCTGAGTTAGTCGGGCTCAGGCATAGTTAGCAAGGTTTTCCCCCCAGAAACTGGGGTTTTTCGTCCAGGAAAACAGGCAAATCGACCAGAGAACACACGCAATTTACAGACACAAAACACATGGGTAGATGTAATCAATTACAGGAGACCCTAATAAACAATTTGATTTTTTTTTTCGATTTTTTGAGGCTTTTGCTGCACCAGGCAAAAAAAAAAATTGAGTTACCCTGAGAGAGAGAGAGAGAGAGAGAGAGAAAGAGAGAGAGAGAGAGAGAGAGAGAGAGAAGAATGATGATATCCAGCTCTAGACCCTGGGTGTACCAAGCCCATACTCACCAGATGTGATCCCCTGTGGGGACATGCAAAAATTTGAATCGTGATGAGAAGGCTCACATAAACAGATAAAATCAGCAGTTCAGCAGTTATATGCAAATTATCGAATAGTGAGCACGATTGTTACAGACGTTCGATTGGTTTAATACAGTGCTAGAGACAACGAAATGGCCAGTAGACAACATCTGGATGACTTTACCCAGGGTCGAATAATTGGGAAGGTCGGAAGTGCGAGGAGTGAACTGCAGAGTTCGGTATCGCCCATAGTATCGTCTCACATGCGTCGTCAGCCTTCAGAACGACAGGTACAGCTTTTCGAAGGACCAGTGGTGGTCGTCCACGAAAAACACCGCCCAGTGATAATCGCGATATACTCCTACAGGCCAAGAGGGACCGACACCAAACAGCGAGATCCATTGCAAACCAGCTGCACAGGAGCATAGGACGCAGGATATCGAGGTTTACTGTGGCCAGGCGACTATAGAAAGGTGGACTGTTTGCCCGACGGCCAATACGTTGTGTCCTTTTAACACCTGCCCATCAGAGACACCGTTTACATTACAGTGGTGCATCGAACACAAGGACTGAATAGCAGCGCAATGGGGTAAGGTACTCTTTGCTGATGAGAGTAGATTCTGTCTCAGCAGCGATTCTGGACGTCAGCTAATCTGCTGAGGGGTTGGCGTATGGTATCACCCCGAAAATATCACTGAAAGGGATGGATATGGCAGTCGTTCTAGTCTGAGGAGGCGTTATCTTGGATGTTTATATACTGGAAGACGGTACTGTAACTGGTGCACGCTTCTGTACTGAGGTAATCCTTCCCCGTGTTTGTCTGTTCTGAGGTGCCATTGGCCCCGAGTTCGTGTTTATGGATGATAGCGCCACACCCCATCGCACTGCAGCTGTTGATATGCTTTTGGAAAGTGAGGCCAATGTTCGTATGAATTGGCCTGCCAGATCTAAATCCCATCGAACACTTATCGGACGCTCTGGGGAGACGCCTAGCGACACGTCCACACCCCCCAGAAAATGTTCACCAGCTGAAGATGGTGCTGGTGGAATGGACGATGTTACCGCAAGAACTTATCAACAACATTGTTCTAAGTATGGACAGGCGGTGCAAAGCCTGCATCGACATTAGGGGTGGTCATATCTCCTACTGAGGGCCACCTCTTCCCTTTGTTCCATCTTTGGCAGTGATGCATCTGTATCATGGCAACCAATGCTTTGTTGCCATTTTTGAATTAAGTCCCTCTGTACAGTATTGTTTCCGTTGTTGTTGTGTCGGTGTTGTTTCCTTCATCATTTCCGTACCTCACGAGATTCCTTTGGTATGCTTTTCCCATATCCAATGAGAGGCTACAGTTCAAAACCTGACTCGTCCTTAAGTTTTGCAGACCAGTGTAGTCCCTTCCTCTTTGCAACCATTAACAATCGAGGGCATTCTAAAACATGCATAATTAACGGCACACGAAATCTTAGCCTGTTGATCAAAATTATCCCAAAGATTGTTGAACATGGTTTACATGTAAGCATAAAAATTACGCAGGATGATACTATACCCCACATCGATAAAAACGTTAAAATTTCCTACGAGAATCCAACATGGAATAGCGAATTGTCATAAGAGCTGTTTAACATTGTTCAATTTCCATCTGAAAAACTGAAGAGAGTTGCGGAAAACACAATGCCCCATCTTGATTTCTTTATTAGAAAATGATGCTAGATCAAGATTTTATCACCAATATAAAGACAAGAAAAATTTATTTCTGTACAATTTTTACAATGCAAAAAACTTTTTTGCATTGTACAAAGGACTTTTAAGATATATTTTACACTGTGTATAAAAACTGCCTCGGTTAAAAGGTGCCACTTTATCTCAGTTATTTTTAGGTTTTGGCTAAAAATAATTTGGTGCATTATAGCCTAATTTGCTGAACCACCAACAAATCTGACAAAAACAGCAACAACAACTCTAATCTGAACGTTTGTTTTTTTGTAAAATTTTGACTGAAAATTTTGAATTTGGAGTTAAAATTAGACTAAAGTGAGCGGACTCAGTTCCTACCAACTAAACGTAGTCCATTCCATACCACCTCCACCTGCTTGCGCCATGGACACGGGACAGACTAGGTATATGGCTTCCTGAGGTTCACGCACTATTTCCTTCTACCACTGGTGCAAAAAAGTGTAAATCGAGACTGAACAGACATGATCATTTTCCACTGTTTCACAGACCGGTCCAGACGTTACAGCACCACTCTAGTGGAATCTTTCGATTTTTTATTGAAAAAAGTGGCTTTCATATAGAAAACAAGTACCAAATCGCAAACTTTCAACTTGCACCACGTAGTTCGGTTGAAATTAGGCCTTTCTTTGCCTAAATTTTATTTTGATGCACAATTCGCTTTAAATTCCTGCAATTTTGTTCTTGGGGTACCGATTTTCTTCTGCATTTCTTCCTCGTAGAGCTGCATTCTTCTTTCATCTTCCACTCACTGTGTATTTACACACATGTAAATGACTTCCTTTGTTTTCTCAATTGGGGCTCCTGCTAAGCGTGCTCCAACAATAACACCTTTCTGGAAATCGGAAAGATACCTATGGTCCCCAAGACCAGAAAAACTAAAAAGCTCCAGAAAAGCATACCGTATTTACCTGATAACAAGAAACTTGTGATCATGCCATGTGACAATTTATATTTGTATACTGTGCGTTTAGTTATCTTTTGAAACCAATTCGGAAACTTAGGTGTTGTGATTCTCTTTGACATGAAGCTTTCCACGCAGTGTAAAAAAGTCAGTATAGGAAGGCACCCGTTGCCCTGTGCATGATTTATAGGACCTTTAGTAGAAGGAAGTTATTATCCCGCTTTACAGGACGATGGTTAGACTACATTTTTGATATTGAATTCAGGTCTTAAGAATCACACCTGAAAAAAAGACATACAACTTCTGTAAAGTATTCAGAGAAGTGGACGACCAGATTCGATATGAATGCTGAGCAATGCTATGAAGGTCAGCTTAAAAACGCGTTGATTGCAGTCTTTGACAGCTAAATATCTAAGGAGAAATATAAGTGACATCTATAAGCAGTGTTGAATCCAGAAAGTTTGCACCGGGGGGGGGGGAGGAATGTAAATTCGGTGGGGTACATGTAGTATATTTATTATTATTATTTAATATTTGCAACATATGTATATGTTACAAACAAATCTGTATATTTATACTTATATTTATATATTTGCATAATATGCATAAATATAAATATGCAGATTATGCATATTTATGAATGTTATAATAAGAGAATATGAGAAAACAAAAGGAAATATTTATTATTTAACATCTAAATACTAATACAGGTAGTTCTCGACTTTACGAGTTAATTCGTTCCTAGCGCACGCTCGTAAAGCGAAAACTTGTAAAGCGGGAATTTATTTCCCATAGACATAAGGTTAAAAATAGGGGTAACGTTCTCAACAATGAAATTAGTTAGCTAATTAGTTTATGTTTAAACAATGATTGATTTATCGAAAGAAATGAAAACGTAACACGTAAAATCAAGAAATTATAATAATAGAGAAATTATTATCTATATAATATCGGTGTATAGATACACCATAGATATGCCTTGTGCATTTAGTTATTTTTAAATAGAGAAATTATTTACGACTTACAAATGTTAAAGAATGTTTATTCTTCATCATCGACTAAATGCACACTCGTTGATTACCCATTATTGGCTCGGCACTCGGTTTGTTCCACAAGGAGTCGTCTTCTTCAGAAATGTTTCAAGAGGCGTTTGTTTCCAAGATAATCTTCTCTTTTAATGATAAATTTCACGATTGTATGCATAAGCATTTTTTAACGGCACACACAAATTGCAACTAACAGGATTCGCGTGGAGAAACAAGTTTACGAAGCTTAAAAAAAAGAATGAAGAGAAGATTCTGAAAATTTATTTATGTTTTTTATACGATTTAAGATTCCATGGAAGTGTAAACACATTTCACTATAATAACCCACACAATTCAGCTATCGGTACTTTTCCCAAATGCAAGACGATCGAGTTTACTACCCGTTTATAATTGCTTGCAGTAACAGAAAAACCCAATAAACCGGAAAGTGCAAATTGTTTTACGCTAGTGACCTCCAGAAATTTTTTTTAGAAAAATATCACAAAAAATCGTTTAAATTGATTCTTATAATGGAACATATGATAACGATGAAAGTGTAGTGCATTTTAGTGATTTTTGAATTGGTAACTAATACAATTTATAAACCACGCTCACGACCTTTTTATGGCCTTAAGGTCACGCTCGTGATCTTAAAAATGACATTTTAGAGAGAGCTTTGTTTATTTCTTTGTTATATATATAAATGCACTACAAGAACATTTATCCCTCTTCTTCTGCCTTTTATTTATCTATTATTGTGTATATTTCTCTCCCCCCTTTTCCCATCCTCATCTTTTTTCCCCTCCTTTTCCTCTCTTCTTTTTTTTCTCTTTCCTCTTCTGTAGTGAACCCCAGGAGGAATCTGGCCCACCTTTTGGCAACATCAGGTGGGTCAGAGTCTCGAATTGAGACACTACAAGCACAACTGGGATGGGCCCACCTTCCCGTGGTGTGGACGAGTACCCAGAATCATCTGTCTAGGTGAGTGATGCTTCTGGGTAGCCAAGTGGCCAGACAGAACAACAGAACACAAACATAATACAGAAAAACCTACATCACACACATAACTGGCCCATTGGCAGTGATACGGCTCTTCACAGAGATACGAGGCGGGGCTGAACAGACGTTCTAGGAGCCGCCCTTTACAAAAACACATGTCCACAACAACAACAACAACAACAACAACAACAATAATAATAATAATAATGCGCGATGGCCCAGTGATTACGACACTGGACTACCAGCCTGATGGACCCGGGTTGGAGTACTGCCTTGGTGGAAGCGAACCTGGATCCATCATGCTGGGAGACTGGTATAATAATTGTAATAAATTAGAATAATAATAATAAACAAATTGATAGTAATAAAAATTTAATAAAATAAATAAACATCGTGAAAGTTGCTCCAAGGGACCTACCTACCCCAATGTCGGAGTGGCGGCTAAGGCAGATTGAGGCGCCATCTGGCGTCCGTCGCGAGAACTACCGCTGAACATAGGCCAAAGCTAAACAGGTCCACCTCCATAGATGAATGATATCGCAGAGAAATATTAATCATACTGCATTGAGTATGACGCAGAATAAAATCACTCGCGTTCAGGCCTTAGGCAGTGGGATCGGTTCGAAAAATCAGAGATGGTCTCCAGAGGAAGACAGTGGAGCCAGTGGCACTGTCCCCAGTATGGCTATCACAAGAGAAGGCAAGACCATCCACCCCCACCAACTCGAAATGCTTCCTGAGCAACTGCGCTAGTGATCACCCAGGAAGGGAGAAAACGCTAATGCACGAAGTGAAGCATCGAAATGAATATGTACGTCATGCAAGCATACTACGAAGTAATGAAGCTGGAGACCGATGTAACAACTTACAAGGCGAGACCACATACCAAGTGGCTGGAACGATTCCTGGATGTTCAGGTCACTGAACAGCGAATAGCAGACCAGAGAAGGACCATTGTCACAAAGAGCCTGATTGCTCCTGCAATCTTGGAAATAATCAAGCAGGACGTGAGCGATCAACTACAAAGGATAAAGAATATGGAATCAGAGGAGGAAGAACCTACCACCACTGAACCAGATGAGGAAGAACAAGAAGAAATACAACCCACAGCAGCTGAAGTTGAAAGAGACAAGGTCATGATATCCAGAATAGAGGATGAGTAGAAGAAGGCCCTAACAGAATTCGAAGGAATGTACCCCACAAAGACTCACGTGATACCAAAGCAAAGGCCGAATAGAGCCTTGTGGAGAGTCACAGACCACCTGAATCAGCACATAATACCACATTACTTCGACAACAATGGTGCAACACTGGAGGTCATCCACACAGCCTTGTACTGTGCAGCCGTAGCAGCCACGAGGATTAATGGAAGAGAAGCAAGAGACCAGCAGCAGAAGAACCGAAAACAGAGGGAACCGCCAGATTGGGAAAGAAGACTTCAGCAGAAGATAGAAGAATTAAGAGTCAAGATAGGACAATTGACCCCTCAAGAGAGACAGCGTCCACAGCAAACATGAGACAAAAAAATCAGAGAATAGGAGAGTATTTGAACACATTGAAGCAGAACCTCCTTGTACTCAGCAAGAGACTACGCCGATACAAATAGAGCTCCCAGAAGAGTATAAACAACCGAATCTTCGATGATTACCAAAGTGGCTTCTATAGCAATCTCGGAGAATATGGGAAAGAAGGCAACGGACCATTCGATAAAAAATTATTGGGGAGTTCTGGGGAAACAAATGGAGCAGGGAAGTAAGACATAACAGCCGAGCCACCTGGATAGAACTAGAACGTACAAGAAATGAGAGGGTAGGAGATTCGGGAAGAAGAGGTAAAAGAGACGATCAAGAACTCTCACAACTGGTGAACACCAGGAATAGATAACGTCCACAACTACTGGTACAAGAAGCTCACTTGCACCCACAAGCACCTGGCAGAGCAGTTCACATAAATGATTAGGCAACCAGAGACAATCCCAAAGTTTCTCACTCAAGGAATCACATATCTGAAGCCTAAAGACGAAGATACAAGAAACACAGAGAAAAATAGAGGCCAATCACCTGCCTCCAACAATGTACAAGATCCTGACCAGCTGCATAACCATATCAGACCACTTGGAGAGCCAGAACATAATGGCCGAATAGCAGAAAGGATGCAAGCGGTTGAGCAAAGGATGCATGGAGCAATTATCCATAGATGCCGCGGTTATGGAGCAAGCCTACAAGAAGTGCCGCAACATGTACACAGGCTACATCGATTACCACAAGGCCTTCGACTCCGTGCCTTATAGCTGGCTAATGGCTAATAGAGGCGTTGAACATCTACAAAGTCAATCCGATAGTGACAAACTTCCTAGGAGAAACAATGGCGAAATGGAGTACCACCATTAAGGTCGAAAACATCACAACCAGGCCAATCCCCATCAGGAGAGGAATCTTTTAGGGAGATGCTCTGAGCTCATTATGGTTCTGTCTAGCACTTAACCTGTTACTTACCATGCTCAACAGTAGCAAGTACGGATATAACTTCAAAGGAAGGAAGAACCTGTACAACCTCACCCACCTGATGTACATGGATGACATCAAGCTCTACGCGGAAACCGAGAAGCACCTTCAGCAACTACTCCAGATCATCGAAGAACTCAGCAATGATATTAGGATTGAATTTGGTCTAGACAAATGCGAGACTCACGGATCACTTCAGGGAAAATTAGATTACCGAAACTACCAGCTGCTGAGTGGCAAAGAGATCGAAGCGATGGCAGAGGGAGAGGCCGACAAATACTTGGCGATGATGCAGGCTCAGCAGTTACAGCACAAGGAAATTAAGGCCTGCCTGACCGAAAAATACTATCAGAGACTCAGAAGCCTGCTGAAAGCAAAGCTGAACGGATGGAACACAGTTAAACAATAAACATCTATGCAGTCCCAGTGCTAACATACTCCTTCGGGGTCATAGATTGAACTAACACCGAGCTGGAGGATATCATGAGAAAGACAAGGACAATGATGACCGAGAGTCGCCAACAACCCCGAAATCTGCCATGGAGAGACTCACAATTGCCCTGAAAGAAGGAGGAACGGGCCTGTGTTGTGTTGTTTGCTTTTTAGGAGCATTAGCAACTAAGGCCATATTGCTCCGGGATATGCAGTTGTCATTCCCTGACCTTGCGCATCCTCCGTATTTGGTGGTGACGGGCTCGAACCCCGGTCTAATCAAGAAGCGTGTGCTATGCACTGCTGCTTCTTCCCACCTGGCTACAGAGTAGCCGGAACGGGCCTGATAGACCTCATTGAGCAACTGAAGACAGTGATAGTTAACCTGAAGGATTACTTCCAGAAACACACAGCACCATTCCACCAGGCTATAAGGAAGATGCGAGGAGTCTCCCTCCAATCAAGAGACACAAACGAAGCTAGAAAGATGGGCAGAGAAGACACTCCATGGGAGACACTGCAATCAAGATCACATAGATAAAATTGCTTCCAATGCATGGCTTACGAGCGGGACGCTCTTCCGCGAGACTGAAGGATTCATGCTGGCCATCCAAGACCAGGTAATCAACACCAGGAACTATAGAAAATGCATCGCCAAGGAGCCCGGAGTGTTCGATGACATATGTCGACGATCCAACACATCACTGCGGGATGCAAGGTGATCACGTAGCCTGAGTACACTTATAGACACGACCAGGTAGCCAGGATAATACATCAGAAGCTAGTAAGGAAATACCAGTTGATCGAAGAAAGTACGGTACTACAAGTACGAACCCCAGGCAGTACTACAGACCCCAACTCACAAGTTCTACTGGGATCGCGCCATAATAACGGATAGGACAATCCCGCACAACTGATCGGAGATAACCCTTGTGGACAAGAAGGAAAAGGCTACCTATCTGATTGACATAGCGGTACTCAACACTGGCAACCTGCAGAAACCCCATGGGGAAAAAATCAGGAAGTACACGAACCTAAGACAGGAGATCAAAGAGATGTGGTTTGTGCAACAAGTATTGACCATCTCGATCATCGTGTCAACCACTGGTATGGTACCAAAGACCCTACAAAACAGCCTAGCAGAAATAGGTCTCCCAGCAACCTTCAACGAACTCCAGAAAGTCGCAATCCTGAACACCTGTAGGATAGTCAGAGAGTTCCTCGACCAACAGTAACACCAGACATAACAACAGTCCTGTGTACTTAGTTGTAATACCCGTCACGAGGTGGAATCCCCAATCAGGGAGAAATAATATAAGATAATAATAATAATAATAATAATAATAATAATAATAATAATAATAATAAGCAGATTAAAAATATTACAAAACATTAACTGGACACTTACCGTTAACAGACTTTGATAATCCGGAAATTTTATTTAAAAATAAAATCCATTCGCAGTTCCTTTGACTCGTTTTATCATCTCTAAAATTGCGTATTGGGAACCTGCCAACTAAGCATTGACAACCACTGGGGCCTAAATGTGAACTGCGTAGCACATAGTTCCACCTACGGTTAAACTTCAAAGCTGAAAACGATCTCGTGTTTTTATTCGTTTATTATTGAAAGGATTATTGGAAATAGAGGATGAGTATACTATATGCGGGACCTATTAATAAAAATATTCATTGCGTTGCATTGTTCTTCACAAAATTTCATATAACTCCGTTGACTGTATATTTAGATTTAAAATGCTTAAGGTGCGGCAGTTTCTCAGTGCATACCAACGAGCTGCCCCTGATACATATATAATTAAAAGGATATAAAATGTACTGTTATAGGCTGCGACCAAACCGTCTTGTTTGTGGTATACAAAGAAAGAATTAGCCACAAGTAGACCCTTGCTGTGAAAAAATAAATAAAGGGAATGTGAAAACCATAAAGCTAAACTGCTGACGATTGAGTTAATGGCTGCAGACTCCCCTGAAAGCCGCAGGCCACTTTATAATTACAATTACAATAGCAACTGTCAGGAACAAATTTAGGCGAACCTATTCGCGGCCTGCAATTTTGTTTGCGATATACAAACAAAGAATAGTCACAAGTAGACCGTTTGTGTGAAACACTATCAAGAGATGGTTCGTTTGAAAATAAAGGGTTCCTGAAAACCATAAAACGAAAATGCGGACACTTTAAATAGTGGCTTTTAGTTACAATTTGTGCAGCCAGAAATATTGCCCATTTAATTATTTTGAAAGTTTTGTCTTTTTGAATTTTAGTGATTTATTTTCGCCCCACCTAACAAGTACCACATTAGTTGATTTGACTTTTCGTGTCATGTTTTATTGACATAAATTTATTGAATTCGCGTTTTATAAAATAAAAATTACTACTTTTTCACCTGGGGTTAAACTCACCCCCGGTCACCCCCCCCCCTGGTTTCAACACTGTCTATGAGACACTAAAGGTGTCGATTAAAATGAATGAAGGAGTTCTATTCTCTCATTCCTGTCTTATCTACAAATATAAAATTCAGGGAACAGAAGACTGGATCTCATGAATTTCACGTATAGGGGCGCCTCCGTAGCCAGGTGGGAAGGAGCAGTAGTGCGTAGCACACGCTTCTTGATTAGACCGGGGTTCGAGCCCGTCACCACCAAATACGGAGGATACGGAAAGGTCAGGGAATGGCCACCGCATATCCCCGGAGCAATATGGCCTTAGTTGCTAATGCTCCTAAAAACCAAATAACAACAACAAAAATTCACGTATAGGAAGCGAGTTGTTGAACACTGGAATAAATTGCTTCCCAACCTGGTAGAGACGATGTATTATTATTTTATTATTAACGTACAGGTTAGTGCAATTGCATCGTTTCAGTACATAGCCAACTACTTAAGTAGTTATAAATTGGCATCATTAAGTATATCGCATATTGTGAATACTACCTTCACAACGAATTGCCATGATATCGCACTACTTCGAATAAGTAACGCTTCACCATAGGAGGAGACTATTGTTACTTATTCTCAGCGGATATGATCACCCATACGGTACCGTTTGAAATATGGTATGGGACAAATATCTCCGTTATCCTCATACTATCCCTATTAGACTTAGGAAAGAAAAAAAAAATGTAGGAAGGTAACAGTAGGAGAGGAAGAGGATGAAATGACATCGAAGGAAGAAAGGGACAGTTACTCCTTCAATTCACACCACTCAAAAACTCATAAATTCCTCGAATAAGCAGCGCTTCCCCAGTAGAGAACATTGTTGTTACCTAATCTCGGAAATTCCGTGGCCATCGGGCCTCCCATACGCCACCGTTTTGAAAATGGTATGGGATAAAGATCTCAGCTATCCTCACTATATCCCTATGAGACTGAGCAAAGAAAGAACGAGGTAGGAAAGTGACAGTACGAGAGGAAGAGGGAAAGATGCTGTAGAAGAATGAAAGGGATAGACAGTCCTCACCCTCGCACACAAACTCAAAGCTCCATTCCCGGATTAGGCAATGTGGTGCCTTCATCAGTGGGCAGGTAGGCATCCTGGTTAAACCAGACGTGCTTCCAGTGCTCAGATATTTCTGCAAAATTAAAATCCATCAAGTACTCTATATGGATCCTGCTTTGGAACCACATAGTACTCATTATGGTTCTAAAAAAAAAACGTCCTCGTACTCTCACATTTATGTAACTTCCAACCCAATAGGGTTATTTACTCTCACACAAACACTCTGTGACGGGCCCAGTCCATGTGACCACCAAAGCGGCAGACGCTGGACGGTGGACAACCCTAGAATCCAGGTAGGGCTTGCCCTACCTGGATTCTAGGGTTGTCCACCTCTTTCATTTACCTTTTACTAAAAAAGGCTAACAAAGCTTAGCCACCATGCATGTGGGAGAGAGACCACCTGCCTGCAGCTGACCTGGTCCCTTTCACTCTTAAAACTAAGCTAATCAAGTTATTACTTCCCTCCCCCTAACTCAGACTAATCCTTACCATCTAAGCCACACATATATTTTATTGTCTAGTAATCGAAATAGAGGTGTCGGATAACATGATAGTTGTAAGAAATTTTGTTTACCCAGTTGTAGTAACTCAAGTACCAAAAACCTTCTGACTGCAGCATGCATCAATTGGAGAGCATACTGTGATACCTCCACAGCAGATCCTCCTTTTCTTTCCCCAGCCTGATATTTCCCTTCGTTTAACAGGTATATCAGAATACTCGTCGCTCTAGAGATTGGGGCCGCAAACTGTAAAAATAGTACTTGTTCCCTAGTCAGATGCGGTATTCCCATTGTTTTGTGTACACTAATCCAGATACGCTCAATAGCTGGACAGGAGAAAAATGCGTGTTCCACTCTTTTACGTGCCTTGCAGTATAGACAAGCTACATTCATATGCCCTCGGAACGTGGCCTTTTTCGTCTCCATTGGCAAATGTCCATGCATTATCCTCCAAGCCATGTCTTTCCGTGACTCATACCTATATGATGATGTAGGTTAACGAACATCTGGGTTGTATTCAGTCTCAGACAGCCTTGCAACAACAGCGCTGGTGATACATTTATATCGAACAATTTCCAATATATCTGAGATTTTAAGCTTGCTCCCTATGTCCAGAACCCCTGCCGATAATTCATGTAGATGTCTGATTACCAACTTATAGAATGGCGTTATTATTTCAGCTGCTGGATCAGCATCATCTCTCCCCAGTAGATCTCCCCAAATTATATTTTACCAAGGCGGCCGCTGCATGCGTTCCCCATAGAGCCGGACGGATGTGCTTTAACACATAAGCCCAACTTAACCACTTCAGATGTGGTACTTCCTGCGGAATAACCTCTGCTATGTTACTTCTTGCTGTCTGTTATTCCTGAAAAACTTAAATAGTCTTCGAGTAAGCTTTCTCTCCACACCGTACTTGAATGATGTGATTGATACAATGCTCATCAGAATCGGTGCCAGAATTGTCCACATAATACAAACTCTCCACGAAAAGGATAACATTCCTAGATTCCACTCCGCAATAGCATTCTCCCAAGAACCCAGCAGTTTCCGAGATGTAACTGTAGTACATTTCACAAAGGATACCCCTAGAATAGTTACTGGGCCTACCGAGACCACGAGGCTCCCCTGGCAGATGTAACACACTCTCCATTCCCCATTGTTGACATTTAGTCTTGCTTTTGTTTAATCATAGACCACTAAATAAAATGAAATAGCTAAAAATTTTTCCAGCGCTTTTTGTAGCGAACTGCTGTCTGCTAGAGTTAAGATCACATCATCGCCATGCATTACATATTTGCAGTCCGGATATGGACCAGGAAGATGCGCCCCTCTGATGTTTTCGGAAATATCTACTTCCTTAGTATAGGTTCTAATGCCAAAGAGAACAGTGCAGGACTCCGTGGGCACCCCTGTCTTACCCCCCCCCCGCTCCCGTTTTATTTTATCTGAGCTGTAGCCATTAAACAGTAGAGTGGTGTGTGTGTGTGTCCCTCTGTACAAACTCATAATAGCCATTCTTAGTAGAGAGCCCATTTGAACTACGTGCAGTAAACTATTTAAGTATTCGTGGGAAAGCTTATCAAAGGCACTAGCTAGATCAAGAATAGCCACCACCGGACTGTATCGATTTTGCGTACAGTACCCTTGAAAATCACTCAGAAATGACAGATTTACCATCATGGATCTTGTAGGAATTGCGTACGTTTGATTAGGGCCTGTAATGTGATCTAAACATCTTTTGAGCCGAACGTTGAGCATTTTAGCATACAACTTATAATCAGTGTTAAGTAGCGACACTGGTCTCCAATAACCCACTTCTCTTCCCGTTTTACCTTGTTTTTTAAGAAATACATTTTGGGCTTCTAAAAACCCTTCCGGGACTACCCCTCCCGAAAAAAACTCCGAAAAAATGACAGCCAAAACTGGTCCAATATCCTTCCAGTATTTTTTGTAGCACTCTACTGTTAGTCCATCTGGACCTGGCACTTTGCCTCCTTTCATTTCTCTTAGTGCTGACGACAGCTCATTCAACGAGATAGGTTGGTCCTGCTCTTGTCTGTGTGCTGTCAGAAACCATGGCATTTCCCAGCTTGTTGGTCCTCTAAATGCTGAGTGCATTTGCTTGTAGACGTGTGTGAAATGCTTAATAATGTCGACAGCCTTTCCATATTTGGTGAATAAGACTGCTGTCTTTATTTAATCTATTAAACTGATTAAAAAAGAGAGCTGATGACTTGTCTGCTTTTTTATAACATATGCCATTTGGACCGTTACATCTTCTGCCTGTCTCTCCAAGAGCGATAGTGTTTCGTTTTGCACTTCTCTTTCTCCAACTTCATCCTTACAATATTTTAAAAGTCTTCACACTTCATATTTCTTAATTCCCTCCTGCTTGCCATGTTTTTTCCCCTCCGTAATTCTTGAAAAGCTATCTTGATTGCCTGCTTATAAATTACCCAACTTTCCGCTGTCCAATACTTAGCATTTTTCAAGTCATGTGTTAGTTTCTTAATGTTGTGCGGGTCACCTTGTAAGAGTGCCGATTTTAACCTCCAAGTACCCTTTCCCTGTTCTACTGTGATGCCTAGCGGCAAATCCATCATAACTAATTTATGGTCCGTTATAGAACGGATTCCGGAGATGTTGATGTGTCTTACCCTTGTCGCCTTTTCTGCCACCTCGCTCGGGTTATACATCTGGTCAATACGGGTTCCTACGGTTCCCCTAGACCAGGTAGCTCCGTGACTTATACGGTATTTCAATGTCATATACGTCTACCAGATCATACTTTGAACACAAACTGCTAAGCTCAGAGAGCCCCCAGTGCTCTTTGTAGGGTCACCCGTGCCTGTCTTGTCTAAGGCTGGGTCTGAAACACAATTCCAGTCTCCTCCCCAAATAATCGTTCCAACGCCGACATAAAAAACTTGTAAACTGTTGAAAGTACGAACCCGTTCAGGAGCGGTGTTTGGCGCATACACATTGATCGGACTTATTGTTTGTGCACCCAGCCACCAGTCAATGCAGATTATTCTGCCATCAACATCTCTTTGGAGATTACAGAACTTTCCTGTAATCGGTGGTAAAACTATAATACCTACCCTGGCATTCCATGCTCCAAAGCTCCAGAAACTCAAGCATTTTAATCTATTCTGAAAATTATGTGAAAAATACTGAAAAAATGACTTTCTTGAATAAATTAAATTTTCACTCCTAGTACTAACATGCTCCTCCAAACATTATGTTGAGCCTGCCCTTGGGTAAAATCCCGTATGTTCCAAGTGCCAATATTTACCATATTTGCGCAATTCGCCTTGTCTTGCAAGTTTCACTTATTGTGTTAGAGATATGCTTAGAGCGTATCTCTTGCCAAGTTCTTGTTCATGCTCAGACATCCATGAAATTCGTGAATTACGTAACTGCTGAAGTATTTCCAATAATGTTAGCCCCACCAAATTTCCGAAAAATATGTCCCTCAACATAAATTGAATTTTACCTACTTTACCTTCCCGTTTGTAATCTAACATTATTCTGGGTTTCCCCAGCCGCTGCTTCCACTCTGTTAATTTTTCATTTAAAGCTTCCAGTCCTACTGATATATACTTCTTTAGATGCTCAACTACTAATAACTTCTCCCTATCTTCCCCCAATGCCCCTTCTAATTCAGTCATCCGAGCTTAACTCATTCATATCTTGTATGATACTTTTCCCCTGTTCTACAATTTGCACCTTTCTTTTTCCCTCTCCCCCTAAACTCCCATCAACTATATCCCCCCCCTTTTCTTATCTCTCGCTGACTCCTCTGTTTCCATTAGATCAGAAGTAACCCGTGCCGGTTTGGAAGCCCCTTTGCCTCCTATTTCAGTTATTGAATTACCTTGCTCTTCTAGAATTGCCTTTTTATTCATTCCCTGTGGTTTTAAGACTGCCATACTGTTTGGCTCCCTTAAACTTCCCTCATTCTCCAGTACCTCCCCTCCTTTCATGACATCTGCTTAAGAATAACTGTAGTCACAGGCAGAGGCGAAAGTGGTTCTTAAACTGCTTCTATTGGAATGAGCAGTAGCCTGGAAAGCAGGTTGCTGCAGATTTCCAGGATTGCTGGGTGTCACAGTGAAACGAGTCAAAGCAACGAGTCGGATATTGTTGGGATATCAGAGACGTGGTGTCACACAGATATAAGCAATGCAGAATTGGAATTTGGGGGAGTACAATGTGTACAGAAAGGATAGACAGGGCAGGAAGGTAGGAGGGGTTATGCTGTTAGTTAAGAAACACGAAATCTAAGGAGTGCATCCAATTGACATTGGTAGACAATGTAATATTGAGTCAGTGTTGTGGAAAGCGCTGGAAAATGTAAAATAAAAGTATGTGATGTATGCCTAAAGAATCTGATGAGTACAATGAGCAATTCTGCAGATAAACAGAGTGGGCTGGTAAATCTGAATGTCTTATAATGGGTGATTTTAACTTTCCAGATATTTACTATTTACTTGCGGGTTGCTCCCTCGCAAGACTTTTGTGGATTTATTGGATGACTTTTCTACAGCAAAATGTTCAACAGGCAACCAGAGGAAGTGATACTCTTGATCTGATTATTGGCATAGGAACGCCTTGGCATTGGGGCAGGTGCCAAGGACGTCACAGACAGGCCAAATCAGTACAGTGCCAAGCTATTTCGACACCCGAGGCTAGCTGACGAAATGGCACCCCTGGATGATGTCGAATCACGATGACAGTACAAGGAGGGTGAAAATTAATTTTCACACGGCGATTCAAGCCTGCATGCATCCTTACATCTGAGTACATACTACATAGCATCATAGATCTATTTGCTGTCCAGAATGTAACTTTGAAGGGACCAATCAGGCGATCGCTTCATCAGGGCGTGCTCGAATTCATAGCAGTTCGCAATTCGCGCATTGTGTACAAACTGAATAAGTTGTGTTTCTGATTGCTATATGAACAGGTAATCGTGAATATTGTGATTTATAATTTAAATAAAACAATAAAGGCCAAATTAATTTTAGACATGCCACCAAAAAAAAAAAAAAAAAAGTGTACATCAATACCGTGTAGTAAGACTGCATAAAGAGAAAATTAGAAAAACATTCGGCTAGTTTACAAAACTGGCTTATAAATAAGCCACTTCAAACCTGAAAGTAACGAAGAAAACGATGCCACTGAAATGGAAGTCCAAGAAAAGCTCAAACACTTGAAGTTATTTTAAAAGAATCAGAAAGTGTGGACAATAACCAACAACGGTTGGCAGAAGAAAATGATGGCAGCAATAATATTAACATGCAACATGTAAGTCTGAATTTTAATGATCTCACCACATGGAACTTTAATACCCACAAAAACAAATCTCTTATGGTGCAACACGGTCCCGAACATATAGTCTTAAATACGTATCCTGTTACTAATGGCCGATGTTTCAATAATTCGTGGAAATACAAAAATGAAGGCATTGAAAAAAAACAAAGAGAGAAAATGGTTATTTTATTGCAAAAACAAAGATGCAATATATGGTTTTCCGTGCCTCTTATTTGTATCTGGCACAAATAATGTTCCATTTTGCAGCTCAGATGGATTTAAGGATTGTAAACATCTAAATCCAAACATTCTTTTTCATGAGAATTCATTACAACACAAACAATTTCACAAAATGGAAATTGTTAGAAGAGGATCTTCAAAAAGGTGGACTAATTGACGACGCTGCACAAGCAGCTCTTAGAAGCGAAATTTCGAAATGGCGTCATATATTGAAATGTATATTGATCTGTGCTGAAAATAATTTGGCATTTGGTGGACATGCTAGTAATATCGATACCGAAGAAAACAATTGTGGCGTATTTTTAAACTTAATAAGATTTAACAGCCAATTTGACGTTGGTATGAAAAATGCTCTGGAATCGCATATTAAACACCACACTATTTATCTTCAGAAATTCAGAATGAATTTATTAATTTGTTAGCAACAAAGAAGTGAAATAACTTAAAATAACAAAAGGGAGCTTCAAAAATGCTTAGCTCCATATCATGCAATTGACAAAGCTCTATCAAGCAAAAGCGAACAATCCCAGAACACTGATATTTTGAAGATACACGAAATTTAGATGCTGAAAATATTCAGCAACAGTGAAAACGTTCTTGCCAGTTGTGCTTAGCAGCAATGAAAAGAAAAACAATTAAATAAAAGTACATTATCTGACATACATGTTTCACAGTTCGTAAGCTAAGATGTTTGTTCAGTTATTACTATTTTTAATAAAAATTAAGTTTCCGATGTTAAAAAAAATGATGTATTTTTGTTAGCTTTTGGAAAGTAACCCCCCCTTTTTATATTGGTTCTTAGTCTTGTATGGTTTCACACAACACGAGATTCTATAGGAACCAAACTACCGGGTTATATGAGGGTTACCTGTACTGCATATGAGTAGCTAAAGAGAAACGTACCAACTGTGTCGTATTACACTCAGGGAAGTGAAGAGTGAAAAAGAGCTGAGGGTAATTGTACAGTCAGATATGAAGTCGCTGAGCAGTGCAGGCTGGCTGCCAGAGCAGATCACGGAGTCTTGTCAATGATATATAGGAATTTTGCTAGCAGGGACAAGGAGGTGACCATTGTACAAGGAAATGGTCAGGCCACACCTTGAATGCTATGTACAGGACTGGAGGCCTCATTTTAGGATGTAGAGTTGCTAGAATGAGTACAAGAAGGACAACAAAATTGGTCAGCAGAACAAAGGAGTGCTCTTACTAAGATAGGCTTAAATTCAGAAAATTGCAGCACATGGAGACTAGGCACATGCGAGGTAATCTGATTGAGGTTTATAGACCTTGAACGGATTGAGCAAGCTCAATGCTGATGGGATTCTTCCTTTTGCTCAGATTAAGAACCTGAGGGGGCATAGATTCAAACTGAGGAAAGACAATTGTAGAACAGATGTGTGGAAATTTGCCTTTAGCTAATGGGTATTTGATTGCTGGAACAGACTTCCATCTCTTGTTGTGGAAGTGGATAGCTTAAATAAATTTAAGGCTGAGTTGAACAAGCATTTGGAGTGAACAGATGAGTGAAATGGGAGGGTTTTTTTCTTTTTGGCTGATGGCTTGCTTTCTTGCACCGTATGCCTCTGCTAATGATAAAGTTGTTTCAGTTACTGAAAGTATTGGTCTGTGATGACTAAAGTAGGATATATAATTTTTATATTGAAGAGATTTTAGCTCACACTTAAGAACACCATCTACAGGATGTCTCAAAAATATTGGTACAAACGTTTAGGGGAGGCAGGTAACATCTAAAGAAATGTGAATCGCATAGGAACCCATAACCGGAAACGTCACCGTAAGTCGTTAGACGGCGCTATTCATCAGTTAGCAAGAGGGAAAATGTCTGGTTTACTCATTCAAGCAGTAGTCGCCGCACGAAGAGCATGCATCGATATACGAACTGTGAGCTGGCAGACATGCACCTAGTGTATGGATTAGCAGAGGGCAATGGATGAGCCGCTCAATGAATTTATGGAGACCACTTCCCAGACAGACATGTACCGGACCACTGTTTGTTTGCACGTGTGCATCAAAATTTCTGTGATTATGGGTCATTTAGAGGTAACAGGTGGCAGACCACGTTTGATGCAAACTCCCGCAAGGGAATAAAGTGTGTTAAATGCCGTCCAGAATAATCCTACCACCAGCACATGTGCCATTGTCTCTGCCTCAGAAGTGTCTCGTTGCAGTGTACAGCATGTCTGGGACGATTCCTTACACCCCTTTCATCTCCATAGGGTTCAGTTACTGCTCCCCCAAGATCATCCTGCACATGTGGCTTTTGCGCAGCGGCTTCTCCAAAAAAGTGTTCAAGACTTGAATTTTCCAGCCTATGTTTTGGTCACGGATGAGGCTTATTTCACTCGGGAAGGCTTATTCAATCAGTACAATACTCATGTGTGGGCTCACGACAACCCATACGGTGTGCGCCCCCATGCGGCTCATCACTGCAATAAATGTGTGGGCAGGTATGATCGGTGACTGCTTAGTCGGTCCATACCATCCCGCACAAACTCCGCTAAATATTGGATCTTTCTTGAACAAGTTCTACCAGGATTATTTGACGATATTCCAGCAAATGTGAGATGCAACATTTGGTTTCAACATGATGAGGCGCCTGCCCATTATGGAAGGTGTGTTTGTGACCATTTGAACAGGCGTTTTGGGCGTTGATGGATTGGCCGTGGTGGACCCCTTGCCTGGCCCCCATGCTCACCTGATTTATGAAGCCTTGATTTCTTTCTGTGGGGGGCCTCAAATCTATCGTGTATGAATCACCTGTGGAGATGGAAATGCATCTCGTGGCGAGACTCGTCTGCGCTGCTGCTACTGAAAAAGAAACTCCAGGTGTGTTCGACCATGTCCGCCAATCCATGCTGCGTTCGTGTCACACATGCATTGCATCACATGGTAGAACCTTCGCGCATCTGTTGTAACATCATGAAATGCATCCATCTCTTACTCCATTGTTAATATTATGTCAAATAAATGTTTGCCACTAATTACTGTCTTGTGTCATTTCTGCTTCTTGTGCCTCTGCTTCTTGTGCCTTTCCCGTGACGTTTCTGGTTACGGGTTCCTATGCGATTCACATTCCTTTAGATGTTACCTACCTCCCCTAAACGTTTGTACCAATATTTTTGAGACACCCTGTATAGTTCCATTACGTGTAGAGTCAACTTGCAGCTGTCATCAAAAGATCTGATGACAGCTGCAAGTTGAAGAATGTTTGAATGAATGGTAACTGTAAAGTAAAGAAAAAAAAAAAAAGAATTACATTCAATCCGAAAACATCAGGTGACTTGAAACCAGATGCATTTTCGAATTAACACACTCTATCCATAATGGTGTGTACTGCATAACTCACAGTGTAAAAAGCTGAACAGCTTCATATGCTAGAGCAGTGGTAACTTGCATCTGGTTCTGCAAATCAAAGTGAAAAAGTACAGTTATGGGACACAGTAAAGACAGAGTTTCAAAATGGCATGAGAATGATATCGAGCAGGTCAAACCACCTCCTACCGTCAGAACTGTAAAGGATTACACAAGCTAGATGTTCAGAGTAAGTGAACAACGGGGTGATTGTGCGACAGTTGACATTGCAATATAATATGGGGACAGTCCCAAATGACGAGGTGCCGCACACTCAGACACGTGGTTCCACTGCATCCTTCATTGACAATGATCAGTAGTGAGGAGAGGGTGTGGTGTCTCGTCATTTGGGATAATTTCCCTATATTATATTGCAATGTCAACTGTCGCACAATCACCCCGTTGTTCCCGTACAATAGGTCTGCCTTTCACTCACTACGAACATCTAACTTGCATAATCCTTTACAGTTCTGACAGCAGGTGTTTCACCTGCCTGATATCATTCTCATGCCATTTTGGGACTCTGTGATGTCTTTACTAAGTCCCATAACTGTTACTCTTTCACACTGAGTTATGCAGCACACTCCATTACGGATATGGTGTGTTAATTCGAAAACGCATCTGGTTTCACCAGGTGTTTTCAGATTGAATGTAATTTTTTTTCTTTACAATTAAATGTTAATTGTAATAAATGTTATGCACCTTTATGAAAACATTCTTCAACTTGGACTTGTCATCAGATCTTTCCATAAATACTAGATGTAATGGAACTACAGACGGTGTTCTTAATTGGGAGCTAAAATCTCAATATAAAAATTATATATCCTACTTTAGTCATGGCAGACCAATACTTTCAATAACTGAAATGTAGTTATCATTAATAAATAACATTGTTATATTATTATTCATGAACTATATATGAATATCTGAAAATTAAAATTTTTTTTAACACCTGCCGATGACTCAAATGCAAAACACGTTAAATATGCTAACAGAGGGACTTAGCATTAGTAGAGGCCAGGGGCGTTCCTAGAGTATGTGGAGCCCTGGTGCCAATTGAAATTTGGCACCCCCTTTAAAAATTTCTTTCTGTGCATGTAATTTTCAGGTGCCCATTGAAGTCAGCGCCTGGGTGCTGTGCACCCCTTGCGCTCTCATGACAGCCCACCACTGGTAGAGGCACATGATGCAAGAAAGCAATATTATACAGCATCAACCAATAATAAATAAAATATAAAAAAAGTCCTTCCTATTTCACTGATCCATTCATTCGAAATGTTTGTCTAGTTCTGCCTTGAATTTACTTAACTATCAATTTCCACAAGAACAGATGGAAATTTGTTCCAGCAATCAACCACCCGCTGGCTCAAGGCAAACTTCCACAAGTCTATTCTACAATTGTTTTTCCTCAGTTTGAATCTATGCTCCCTCAGGTTTGTAATCTGAGCCAGAGGAAGAATCCCATTAGCATTCAGCCTGCTCAATCCATTCAAGGCCTTACACACCTCAATCAGATCACCTTGCAGGTGCCTAGTCTCCAGAAGCTGCAATTTGCAGAACTTGATTCATAAGAGCAATTTGCAGCCTTAATTCATAAGAGCACCCCTTTTCTTCTCTTCACTAGTCTTGTTGCCCTTCCCCATCCTAAAATGAGGTTTCCAGACCTGTATGCAATACACAAGGTGTGGCCTGACCATTCCCTTATACAAGGGGATAATCACCTCCTGATCCCTGCTAGAAAAATTCCTGTATATCAACAACAAGACCCCATGACCTGCTCTGGCAGCCTGCCTCCTCTGCTCAGAAAACTTCATATCTGACTGCACAATTACTCCCAGGGTAATTGTGCAGTCAGATATCTCTTTCATTCTCCACTACTCTGAGTGTAACACCACACAGTTGGTACATTTTTCTGGAGTTACTGCTACCCATATGCAGTACTATGCATTTGTCAATGTTAAACTTTAGTTGCCACTTCTCAGCCTATCTACCCAACTTTTCCAGATCTGTTGCAGCAGCATACTGTCATTACTGTTAATAATAACCCTGCCAACCTTTGCCCCATCTGCAAACTTTGACATTAAGCTTGATATACTTTCATCAATATCATTGATAAATATACAAAACAACAATGGGCACAACACCAAACCCTTAAGGACACCACTAATAACATTAGTCCATGTACAGCAGTACTCATTGATTACCACTCTATGTCTTCTCCCACTCAACCATCCTTTTATCCATTGTAGCAACTTGCCCTTAATGAAATACTGCTTCAATTTGTACAGTAGTCTTCCATGTGCAACAGTATCAAAAGCTTACCTGAAATCCAAGTATATGATATCAAAATTATTTTTTTGCATCGAGTTCCTTTGCGACCATATCATAGTATCCAATGAAATTGGTCAGACAAGATTTCCCATTGACAAACCCATGCTTTATCTGAATTATTACTGGTCTTGTCTAGATAGTCCTGCAATGCTTCTTAAACCAGTGATCCATTATTTTCCCTGGAACAGAAGTAAAACTAACAGGTCTGTAATTACTCATGTCACCCTTTGATCCCCCTTTGTGAATTAGTGATACATTTGCACACCTCCAGTCTGTAGGGACTTCCCCAGAGTCCAAGTATGCTCAAATAATTATGGCTAAGGGTTTGCTTACTTCCTTTGCTGCTTCCTTTAATATAAGTGGATAGATTCCATCTGCTCCAGGTTCCTTTCTTATGTTTAACTTCAACAATTTATCCTCCACTCAGTTATTACAAAATCATTTAACTCCCTGTTAGAGTTTGACAAACATCTGGCCCTCTCCTCCTCCTTGAATAAGTCCTCATGTGTGAATGTAGACGCAAAATACTCATTTAGTTCGGCAGCTAGCTGAGAATGATCACCTACAGTCAAACCATTGATATCAAGGGTACCAATCTGATTCATCCCCTTCCTTTTAGAATTTATATAGGTAAAGAAGTCTTTGCTGTTTTTCTTTGCATCTTTTCCAAAGATTTTTCATAATCTGCCTTCGCTTACCTAACCTCCTTCGTGACTTGATTATAGACTAGCTTCTTGTTAAGTTCAGTGATTTGACTACAGACTAGCTGTCTTGTCTTGTTGTATCTACCATAGGCTTCTGCATTGCCTGACAATTTGTGCATCCCATACATTTTTCTTCTCTGTGAGTCACATTAGTTCATCTGACATCCATTTGGCCCTAAACCTAGAACAGTATTTTAGTTGGAACAAAAAGCCTAGTAGCTTCCAAAATTACTTCCAATTTGCTATAGATACTGGAATTGTGTCTGGTGGCTTTTAATTATTAAGGGATGTTACTGGAGTTATTAATTTTGATGTGTTATATATTAATATATTTATATGTATCTATGGTCCATTAGGCTATCCATTCCAGCGCTAATTGATAGATAACTAGTGGGTTGGTTGGGGTCACCACAAACCTGATGCTCCCATATGGAACCAAATTTAATAATAAGAAATATAAGTTTAATACATATATACATAGAAAATATACAGATATATATATAAACTAAAATAGCATATATGCCAGTAGCATGACAAACCAGTAGAGTGAAAATGAACTTAACCTAATAAAATAACAGAAAAATGGGGGGGGGGGGTTTAAAGAAAGAGAAGAGGGTAATGTTGAAGCAATGTTCCTAAATAATTTAGAAAATTCAAGCCAATTACATATACAGTAAACCCTCGATTTAATGGATTATAGAGGAGAAGGGGTGTCCCTTTAATGCCTAAAGTCTGTTAAATCGAATGTAACCTGGGAGGAATTTTTTATCGTTCTTAATGTAAAAAAAAAAAAAAAGCTTTAATACAATATACAGTACTGTACAATATAAAGTCATTAAATAATAATAAAGAATATGTAATATTCTATTGCAAATATAAAATGCTGCAATTTGGCCTTTGATTTACTGATATCAAAAACTTTTTTTATGCCGTAAACTTCACAAACACGTGCTACTGAGATGCTGTGTTCTAATTTCTCATTTAACTCTAATTTCTGTGCCACATTTAAGTTCACATGCTTTCTTTTAACTCCTCTATCACTTGATGCCATTTTAAATTGTAAGGATTGCAAAATTATTTAATAAATGAAGTCACAATTGAGAAATCACAGAAAGAGTCTGTATACAACCTGACCGCACAATAGCTTGAGGCAGACTGAAACCGAAACAAAGTGAGTCAGTAGACCTGCAGTTTAGTGTCCTGAGTCATGATCAGCTTGCAAGCCTGCTTTTATCTGATATCTGTAATCTGGGTAAACAGCTATTTGAACACATTCTCATAAAGAATAAAAAACAATTTCCTGACTACAATTTCCAGAATTTGATTATAAAAATAAAAGTAGGTGATTATCAAAACAATAATGGAAATAGGTAATTATTATTAATTTTCAATTAATAATAACACTGAAGTTTTGTATAACCTAAAAAAAATAATATGGTCGAGATTAATATGTACATTACTGTATTATTATTTGTCCGGTCTGTTAAATCTGAAATCCGTTATATTGGGGTCCGTTAAATCGAGGGTTTACTGTGTGTGTGTGTGTGTGTGTATATATAGAACCTTAAAAATCTCTGAGACCACTGTAGTCGCCTTTACGAAAGCAAAAACCCTTCCCTTTACCCTTGATGGTAGTTACATCTTTAAGTAAATCTCACATCAGAACACTGTGTTCACTGCTGCCTAGTGGTTCCTTTATCTGTAAATTCTTAATGCATGAATAATCACTGCTGATAATTAGATAAAGAGTGTTACTCTCTCTTGTTGCCTCTCTAACATGCTGCTGTAGAAAACAAATGTGGCTGGTACAGAATTTTTTAAGGGATTTTCTTCTAAGTTGAACACTGTTAAAATTCTGATATAGTATTATATATTATTACATATATATGTATATAATACTATATAAGTTGATTCCCACGTACGCAGGCACGCATGCACGCGCACACACACACACACACACACCTCATTTTAATCCGCTTGGGGTTAAAAGGGCTAATTTTGGTGGTGCTCTAGCTAAATTTTCAGCTTTCGCTCCAAGCTGATTTGTTATATTGGGTTAACATTTGAATCTTCTGCTTGGGGTTAAAAGGGATAATTTTGGTGGTGCTCTCTTCATGTTGCTATCTTCCCTCCATTACTTTTCCAATGTCGAGTAGTAGTAGTTTGTATTTGGCATTGGATGTCCGTATTAACGTCCACAACATTAGTGGCGACAGCTCTGAGTGATGTGGTAATTGGAGATCCGGCAGTGATATAGACCTTTTGCAGACTGCGGAGGTCCTTGAGTGAGTTGACTGGGAAAACTCTATATATTTTCCTAAAATGTGGAGCTCATCTCCCATTAGTTTGATTCCGCCGATACACATGCATATGTGTATCAGCATATGAAAAAAAAATAATAATAAAATAAATAATAATAATAAAAAGGGACAAACACAAACTTTTGTGTTTGTTCCTTTTGATGTCACAGACTTCTACCTATAATAACTACATTAACACACTCATTTGACCAGCTCTGTAGCAACGGATAAACACCGAACAGCTAATACAACAGAGCGGGGTTCGAGCCCCAGCAAATGAAAATCATTATAAGAAAATACCCGTAACACCATCTAGGGACAAAAATAACAACTAAACTACATTTTTTTACACTCACAGCACACTCGAATGACGTCTCACCCCCTCGGTTCAAGTCCCTGGCTCAACAGACAGCATGTATTACGTGACAACATGCACCATCATGCCGGTTTATACCTCTGCTCATTACTATTCTTGTTTTGAAGCAAGCTGTAAGTTATAAGGATGTGGTCAGTTGCATGAATATCCTTATAGATGACAAATCCCCGAATCCGAATACTGAATGAGAGGCTAAAAACTAAGGAAAAACAATGGCATTTATATAAAAAATACCAAAAATAGCCGGAATCAGTGATGAAGCATCAGTTGATCTCACTGTAGTCACCTTTACGAAAGCAAAATCCCTTCCCTACCAACCCCTTGATGGTAGTTACATCTTTAAGTAAATCCCACCTCAATACACTGTTCAGTGTCACCAAGTGGTTTCTTTATCTGCAAATTCTTAATGCACGAATAATCTCTGCCGATAATCATATCAAGTGCATTACACCCTCTGGTTGCCTCTCGAACATGTTTCTGTAGAAAACAGTCATCTAATAAATCCACAAAAGTCTTGCTAGCGTGCAATTGACAAATCCACAAGTTCCAGTCAATATCTGGAAAGTTAAAATCCCCCATTATAAGACATTCTGATTTTCTGACCCACTGTATTTCTCTGAACAAATGCTCATAACTCATCAGATTCATTAGGCCAATAACTCACACCCACTCTCATCTTCCCTTTCCCAGTGTTTATGTCACACCCTTGAATAACACAGTTCCTATAAAATGTCATGTTGTTAGTTAGGGTGGTTTTTTTTTTAGGAGCATTAGCAACTAAGGCCACATTGCTCCGGGAATATGCGGTGGTCATTCCCACATCCTTCGTATTTGGTGGTGACGGGCTCGAACCCCGGTCTACTCAAGAAGCGTGTGCTACGCACTGCTGCTCCTTCCCACCTGGCTACGGAGGCGCCATGTCATGTTGTGCAAAACTGTGTTAGATGGGACTAAGAAAAAGTACAAAAAGGAGGGGGGGGGGTTTATGTTCCAAAAGCTAACAAAAATACACCATTCTAGATTTTGTGTATTTCTACTCACTTTAAATAATCAGTAATCTGGGTTTGTTTGCTTTTGCTTGATAAATTTTTGTGAATTTCATTGTATGGAACTAAGTATTTTTTGAAGCTCCCTTTTGAACTTTGGGCTCCTTTCATTCAAGAATCTGCATTCAAAAAATAAGATTCTAATTGCTCGACTAACTTTATGCTTTGCTGTATGCTTTTTAGTGTAAAATTTAGAAGTTTAGAATTTTCATCTGCACTATCATCCTCTGAATCGATTTGGTTTTACCTCAGATGCCATTTCCACCAAATCCGCTTCACCAGCTTCCTTTTTACCAGTAATTCTTGAACATCTGCAGTAATCATATCTTTTTTAATTTTTTTAGGAGCATAGGTTACTCAGTGTATATTGTATATAAATTGAGTGTGTCCCGAGGTCAATTTTCTGTTTTGCTGGACAAAAAACCTGAGATTCTGGGAGAATAAACCATGCTGCCCTTGGTTGAGCTCATAACTCGGCTACATTGTGAGAAAAATACCCATAAAAATTCCTCCCGTCATCGATGGGATTCGAATTCTGTTATTTTCCACCCGGTGTAGGGGAGGAGGGCGATTCTATCAACTGTGCTACCCATGAGGGCTTCAGTAGTCATATCATCAAAAACCTTGCCCTCCTACCAATGTAGCAAGCTCTACTATCGCACCGATTCCCTTTTCTGTTGGTTCGACCATATTTCCTGAATGAACGGACTCTGGCCATACATTTTTCCACACACATTTATCGTTGACAGTTTTACTTCTTTCAGTGATAAGCTATGATTCTGATACAGTCCATGATTGAGAAATGTTTCCATGCCTCCATTACTTCAATAGATTCAGAATCAATTTTTTTCCAAATCCATTGTAAAGATTTTCTGATGGAATGTGTTTTAAAAGTGGATATAATGCCTTGATCTAATGGCTATATGAAGAAAGTTGTATTAACCTAGTACAAGTGTGATGGTAGAAAAAAACTTCAACATTTGGATGACTTAAATCTTTTGGATGGCCTGGTGTGCTATCCAATAGTAATAAAACTTTGAAATCTAGATTTTTCCACAAGTTAAATAGCACAGAACATAACATGGGGATCTCCCAACAAAATAAAATACAGTAAACCCCCGCTATTCGCGGGGGTTACGTTCCTGAGAAATGCCACGAATACCGAAAATGCAAATACTGAGTTATTGCTCCCATAGTAATAAAGGGGTTCTGTTCCAAAGTATGAAATATATAAGAAAAACTAGTCTAAAATTTTGTCTATGTATGTATTATATGTACCTTCATAATATGATTATGTACATAGACAGTACATAGTGAATTGCAAGCATATGGCATCGAAATGAAAATAAGAAACAATTTAATATTAAATGTAATATTTAATAGAAATTTCAAATAAATCTTTCAAACCAGCACCTTTGCTAGCTAAAAAACTTATCCCGCCAGTGCTATCACCAGTTTCGCTAAAGTGTTGATAAAGGAGTTTTGCCTTTTCACGAATGATGAGTGAACTTAACGGAATTTTATTTTGAGTTCAGTCTTCTATCCACAGATTTAAAGCCTTTTCCATTTTTTTAAATTTAACATCACGAGTTACAGAGCAAATTTTTGAAGCAATTAGCGCATTTTCATGGACACTACGGTGGATTTTTTCTTCCGATTTCTTGATTGATTGTACCATTGACTCATTGATTTTATAATGTTTTGCCACTGTGGAGACACTTTCACCATTAGAAATTTTGTCTAATAACTCAATTTTATTCGCTAATGTCATCACCTTCTTTGATATTTTCACATTTCCCTTGTTATTCGTAGCCATATTTTTGTACGGGTTAGGAAGAACTTGTCCACAATCAAGTCACTTTGAGAAAAAATATAAAGTCACTTTCTTCCGTTAACACCCTCGAAAAAGTCTGTTTTACACTGCAAAACGATTTATCACTTTTGTAAGCGTATCAATTTATAAATTGATAAATTTATAAGCGTATAAATTAAAAGCAAACGACGAAACCTTCCATGACAAGCGCATAACACACTGAACAAGGATTAGCGAGAAACATCCAAGCTCGCGATTTTGTCGCCCCTCTCCCCCCACCCATTGAGCGTTGTTTTAACCGGAAAAGATGATTTTAGCCACGCCTATGTTTTTTTATGGCGGAAAATGTTCACGGCGCTTTAAAATTCACATTTTTTTAGCTTTCATTTTATATTAAATCAGCAACCACGAATACGCGAAACCGCGAATAGCGGGGGTTTACTGTACAGGGATTTTTCAATATATATATATTTTTTTGACTAGCGAGTCAACAGTGGTGATTCAAAAAGGGTGGAAATGTTGAAAAATTACATCCAACATTATAGCAGGGTTTCCCCCTACACAAAAGCTCAAAAATACCGTTATGCGAGATTTATCAAATTTTTCTAACAAGTGTTGTGCAAGGCTTGTTGCAATTTATCAATCATGTTAGTGTGACGCCGTTGTAGAAGTACCATGTTATGCGGGGGTTGACTGTAGTTTTAATTTGTAATTTGAATGAACTTTATGGTTTGTTTGCCTGTTATGTAGAATAAAACCCTGAATTTCTGAGAGGGATAAACTATACTAATCCTTGTAACTGGAATTTGATCTCATCCTCATGGGTGACTAAATTCCTACAAGAGAACCAAAAGTTTCTCTTGTAGACAGGACTGAATCCAGACCTTTTACCAATGGTGTGGAAGAACAGTGGCCAGAACTACTATGGCAATCACAGGGTAGCATGTATGCTGAGGGTCAGTTTTTTTTTTTTTTTTTTTTTTTTCCCATTTGGAAAAAAATAATACTTGTGAGCTATGCAATAATTTTTTTTTAAACTGCAGCATTACAAAAACACCAAAGTCAAAAAACTTGATTGCAAATACATTTTAATTACTGCCAATTATAGAAAACAGTCTCAAATTATGCTACAATAAAAGCACCTGCCAGTACAAAACAGTTAAATTAAAGAGGCTAATATGACAGTTAATGGCAGGAAAGTTTAAATAGAAATAAATTTCATTGTTTTTATTATTATTTATTACATTCTTCAACAATGTTTCATCATGTAAACATAAAATAATCAACTATCTGAAACAAACAGCCAGCCAGTGAAACAACTGATTCAAAACACTTTAGACGGTCAATATGGCAATGAATTGTCATATATGCATATTCAATGTTTTTATTTGTAAAATTCGTTAGAAGATAGCTAAACTAAATTATTTATCAAAATGTAGTGTCAGCTATACACATTTTCTGAAATGTCTCATAGAGTCTCACAAATCATTTGCTGAAATACAATTTGCAATTTATACGGAAAAACTTACATGGTTGTATTACCCATTCCGGTAAACCAATTTCGATAATTTTATTGGGTAAATTCTTTAAACATTAAAAAAACTAAAGTTTTGCTATTAACAGATGTTAAAAATTGAGAATACATAGTCATTTTTTGACACAATGTTTACACTCTGCATAACTACAAACATTCCACACACGTACTGATTATAGCTATGAAAATTTTAGTGAAATGATACAGTTAAAAAAAATACTGGCAATATTCCATAATCTAGTGTATTTCAAGAATATCAAGAACAATTTATATAATTATCCTACCGTAGTAATACTACAGTAATATTTGATGAATTTATTAACAAGTGAGTAAGAAACCTCCAAGTGGCCACAAAAATTATTACAAAGTACCTGAGAAGTCTTCACAGATCAACATGCACAATCTGAATTCATTTGCCAGATTTGTGAGGTGTAATTCTGCTTCTACAACTGATATATAATCAAAACAAGCAAGAAGTTTTTAAAATGCTAAGTACACTGTAATGCAACAATATAGTGGATAAATGGTATCTGATAGAGGAAATCTGGGTATACTTGTCAGAATACATGGAAGCTAAATTTCAGGCTTAACTTAAAAAAAAATAACCTTCTTTCAAGATATATTGGTAGGCTAATGGTATGTTGCCAATGACATCCTTATCCCTGAAATGAATATTGTGATGAATTTTTAAGGAAAGTAGAAACAATTTATAATCACACCAATAATGCATTTGTCCTCTCTTTAAAGTCCCATATTTCCTTATCACCATGCAAGGTAGGGTAGAGCAAGACAATTATTTATCACGAAGCATCATTATAAAACCATATTCATAAATTGTGCAAATAAAATGTTTATCTTAAGAAAAATTTTCTTTTTTTGTAAGAATATTCAAAAAAAAGGACAATTTTGAAGTAATCTAACCCATGATATAAAGAAATTCACTACTGTTATTAATATAATTTAGAAATGATAGGCCTCCGTGGACAAAAGGTTAGAAGCAGGAGCACAGTAGCACATGCTCTTTGAGTAGACTGGGGTTCAAGCCCCTGAGTGCTAAATATGGTCGATCTGCCAACCCACATTGGACCAGAGTGGCAGATTATGGTCCATTTCCCTCAGCATGAATCATTGAGGTGGTTTCTATCAGTGGATTGATAATGGCTGCAGTTTACATTTTTTACCTTTTATTAAATGATAGTGGTTTGAAATATATTTTGATGGGAAAACAGTTATTATGGTGAAATGATTTATAAATTTACCAAAAAATTATCTATAAATTTTAGATTAGTAAGAAAATCTAGAGTCACAAAACTCTCATCTAGCAAACCGAACATTAAAATATACAATTACAAAATATATAAAACACACACAATTTGGTTACATTTCTGAATTCTTACTGAATTCTATCATCAGACTACAGATACATTTGTTTCTTGATGTCCCCAAATATGTTTTGCTACATGGCACAGCAATAAATTATCTAACCATGACAATAAATATGCTTGATATATATAAAAAACTGGTTTATCATATGCTCATAAACATCTGTAATTTTCACAGGTCTAGTTCAATACAGCAAAGTAATGAGAAAGAACAACAGAGAGTTAAAGTAGCCAACTCAAAGGAAAACATGGATGTCATCAAATTAGGCTATCAAATTTTTCACAAAAGAAGGGAAGGGATCAAAAGTTACTCATGAATGCATGAAAACTGTACACCCATAATAATGCTGGCTCTTCTAAATGCCGTGTAAAATTTTGGTCTAAGCAGTTTAAACAGGGTCGAGAATCCAAAGGAGATGACGCCCACCTCCCAATCATTCGAAATAATCAATAGAAATGACAATAGACATTTTAATACATCTATCCTGCAAGAACACTTGGCCATGTCAAAGATCAGTTGTCACTGAGTGCCAAAAATGCTCAACCTCCTCAGAAACAGTGAAGCACTCAAATTTGCAAGGAAAATTTACACATCCCCAGCACAGATCTGCAAGGATTTTCCATCAGAAAGATTATGGCCACTATTTTTTGGGTTATGGAATTCTTCTGATAGACTACAAGTCATGGAAGTAAACAGTCAATGGAGATGCCTATGCTGTTGTTCTCAAAAATTCAAGAAGGGGCCACAAAGGAACAAGAGAAAAGGGAGATTGACATGATGTGTGTGTTGCTTCTTCATGACAATGCTTCTGTAAACCAAGTGTCATAAAGTAATTACTGTTCTGGAGACTGCTGATTACAGGAGTTAAAATACCTGACCTAAATGATATGTCCTAAACAAACCTAGTCCTCAAGTGATTATTTCCTATTCAAAAATCAGAAGAAACATCAGCATGGGCATCAATTTTCAAATCATAATAATGCTGGAATCAAGGAAGCTGTAAACGGCTTTTGCAGGGAACACAACAAACACTCCGTCCCCCTCACACTCAGGTATTTCCTCTTTGCCTTCAAAATGGAAGACATGTATAAAGAGGATAAAATAATTAGGCTATGTTGTTTCTTTGTTACTAAGGTATATAACTTTTTGAACAAACCTCCTATATCTAATTTTACCAAGCAGAAAAGAATCCAAAGAAAGACTCCATCTGTTTTTGAGTCTTTCTGTGGATCCCAGTATATTTGGTTCACTTCCTAAGTATCTCCCCCATCCCTTTATTGGTCTGAAGACAGGATTCAAGTAAAAATCCTCAAACATAACCAAGTATATTTCAGATTTGAAAGTGCTTGAAGAGAGTTTTGCATCCTATGTTTTAATAAACTAAAACTTATAAATAATTTCACATGGTAAATGTTTAGTGCTAGGGATGGCTTCCTTTCTCAAGAGTTTATAAAAACTCATATCTCTGCCTTTTGTCCTGTTTGGATATCATTATTCTTCAAACATATGTCAGCCAAGTAAATT
The DNA here is from genome assembly GCF_048544385.1 of Mastigoproctus giganteus. NCBI lineage: Eukaryota > Metazoa > Arthropoda > Arachnida > Uropygi > Thelyphonidae > Mastigoproctus > Mastigoproctus giganteus. The sequence goes on along the minus strand of NC_143582.1, from coordinate 83,452,326 downwards.
ACATACTGATTTATCCCTAAAAATGCTACAATTAAAAAAAAAGAGAGAAATAATATGTAATAAATACACAGAAGAAATTTAAAAATGAAAATATAAATAAATTTTCTGTTTATACTCTGGGACGACCAAACGGTTAGAGGAGTTCACAAGATAGACAGAATACAAGAAACAGCACCGTATTCAGCAGCCACAGGCTTGAACCCCTGTCACTCAAGGCACGTGTACTTATGCGCCCACACACCTGACCACTAGGCTAAATATACTTGAATTGTTGGATTTTTATACGAGAAATTTCACTAAAATAATGTCATACGGAAACAATCACATGGGCAAATAATGGTTTAATAAATGGACACTAAATACTGTCACTTCTTATTAAACTTTCAATTACAATAATTATTTTAAAAATGTTCCCACAGGATGATGAAACTATCATATTATAACCAAGACAAAAGAATAGCATTATCACTCCTTATAATTCTGTTAAATTTTAAAACTGATGCAGTGTATCATTACAAGATAATGCATCATTTCTGTTTAGTTTACATTTATGTTTCAGGACTTTAATTTAATAGCTCAAATTAGGCAGGTTTTAAGTTATTATGAAACTTAATTCAATAGTAATATAATGTTAAACTGTTTCACAGAATATTCAACAAACATTGTTTTTATGCTATCTCTATTAATATTTTCTTTTATATTTATTTACTGCCAGCCATTACGGCCAATCTTTAGACAAAAGGAGTAATATATGAAACAGAAGTCCAAATCTTCAAATTTTCACAATATTACAAGCAGAGGTGCTAACATCTGAAACTCAGTGTCAGGTATTAATATTAGTAGAGACAAATGATGCAAGAGAGCAAGCTTATACAGCATCGGCCAAAAAAAAAAAAAAAAAAAAAAAACCCTTCCCATTTTATCTATCCATCCCCTCCAACAATTTGTCTAGTTTTCCCTTGAATTTATTCAAACTATCCACTTCCACAAAATCAAATGGAAGTTTGTTCCAGCAGTCAACCACCTGTTGACTAATGGCTGAAATTGAATTTTTGCTCCATTGTGTGTATAGTGAAGTGGAAGAATCCCATCAACATTGAGTTTGCTCAATCCATTCAAAGCCTTAAACACCTCAATAAGATTGCCTTGCAGTTGCCTAGTCTCCAGATGATGCAATTTGCAGAACTGAAGCCTTTCTTGATAAGAGCACCCCCTTTGTTCCCCCTCACCAATCTTTTCCTTCACTGCACTCCACTCATGCAGCTCTACATCCTTCTTAAAATGAGGCCTCCATACTTGTATGCAGTACTCAAGATGTGGCCTCACTATTGCCTTATACAATGGAATAATCACCTCCTTATCCCTTAGGTATTAAACACAAAATGCAAGCACAGCACATGCACTTGATAGATACAAACTTGGCCCAACAAGAATTTATTGGTTTATTGCAAGTGAATTTACTTTATACTACCAACAATAAAAATACAGAAAATCAAAACACCAACAGTAAAAATGGAAAATGAATCAAAATGCTGAAATTTAAGGTGCCAACACTTCAAAACACTGATAGGATAAAAAATACAAATACCTTAAATTTGTTCATCTGTTCAACATCTGCTCAAAACTCTGACAGGATCAAAACGCAAAAGTGGCCAAAATGGAAATTGGTTAAACATGAGAGCTTATGACAGGTTATAGTAGAAACTGATTGTACTGTCATTATGAAAAATGTGTGTATTTAATAATTCAGTCAAAAAAATTTGTGACAGTAGTGTTTTGATGAGTTTCCATGACAAAAACTTGAAGGCATCACCAACCAATTATATTATATTATTATATGGGAAACAAAATAGTTATTCTACCCTATTTTAATAGAATCAGTCACTTGCAATGCTACTACATATAGCCTCAATAGTTATCTAATAATATTCAGTTGGTTATGCAACCTTCGTTATGATTCCCAATCAGTGTCTTCTTGTAAAGATTTGGAGGGAGGGTGATTTGTCATAAATTTTTACCATAGTATTAATACATATACTTTACATAACACCATTAGTGAGCATTTAACTTCTTATAGACAGTTGGCATTCTAACCATGTCTGCATTTTGAAGTGTCAACATTTTAATACTTTTCATTCTAAGGTGTCACATTTTTAATTTTTCAAGTGTCTGTTTTGACACTGTTGGCATCTCAGTGTATAAACATTTTAAGCCTGTAGCATTTTGGCAATTTGATTGCTTCCTCAAATATGCAGCCTAACTACAGTAGAAGCAGTCTTAACCTAAGCCCTTCCTTCCTTTTTAAAATATACCATCTGATGCTCACAGCACACTGCAGTGTGACACGGACACTGGTCCAGTATGCTTGAAGCTACAAGACTAGTGTAATACACTATGCCCGCCTGTTGAGTTGTATGCTTCTTGAGAGGTCAAATATGTTTATTCCAATGTTGACACCAGTAAAATAAAGTTATTACTGTAATTACAGTAGATAATTTAATTAAATATTATGAAAATTAATGAAATGTGAGTGAGAAAAGAGCAAGGAGCTGTTTCTATAAAAACTAAGTTATGTGCTCTAGAAAGACTCATTAAAGGTGAGTCTCTAAAAACACTGATCTTGAATTAGGCGTAAGTAAGACAACTGCAAAAGACTGGAAAAAAATTATAAAAATCCGGAAGGATTTTGCACCCACTTGTTAAGTTCTCATTCCACTTTAAAGAAATCAAAATGAGACATAGTAGACATTGCTGATCAGGTCATATTGCACTGTACTAATGCTTTGCTCACAAAGATTATGATGCACCTCAGGATTGGCAATAAGTTATTTGGCAGAATAATTATATTGAATATTAAAGTGAACATCTCCTTTTGCATAACATAATCCTTTAAAATCCATTTGTCATTATACATATTAAAAATGATCACTTGGACCATATACATTTACAATACAGTCTCAGTATATAAGTCTAGAAACAATATTAAAAGGTAGTTTAAAAAATTAAAAGGTATATAAAGAAAATAATGAAATGTAAAGGAAGAAATATACAAAATTAAAATGATCCCTAATTTGGCAGGAGAGGTATCTTATAAAAGAACAAATTATTTAAAAAATGAAGAAGCAAAAATAAAATGGCATTTCATATTTAGTAAATAAGAGTATAATAGACTATAATATATTAATATTTAAATTAATTTCAGAAATTAAAATTTGCCTTTTTATACCGCAAAAAACAGAAAAAAAAAAAAAAAAAAATATATATATATGTGTGTGTGTTTAGCATATTATAATCTAAAAATTCAACAAGAACAGCACAAGTTAAGGAAGATGTCAAAGTAATCAAGGCATAATCAAAATAATACTGGTTTTTAATCAATATATAAATAAATACATAACAAAACATAAAAAAAAAAAAGGAAAAAGAATATTTATTAAGAGATTTATGATATATTGTATTTAGTTTCATATCAATAATTAAATCTTTATACTTGCTAATGCATACATGCCAAAAACATATGATATACGAAATCCAGAAATATTTTTTCATCTAATGTAACCACATAGCAGTATACTTGGGCTAAACATAAGAAGAGCTATGTAATGTGATTTGTATTAAAAAAAAAAAAAAAAAAACTGGCAGAATCTAAATTTGTTGGAAAATGTGAGCACATCCAATTATCAGAAGAGGTGGCAGATATGGAATTATCTGTCATCAACTTAACTCTTTGGTAGTCCACCTAACACCTAATCACTGAAATTTCAAATTTCAGTACTTCCATGCTATAATTTTTACTCTGTCTACACAGCTGAAACTCCCACTACAAACATTTTTGTTAAAATTACCTTTAAACAAAAATGTTTTCTTTAATTTCTCTATTTAAAATTCCACAAACCTCTATCAGTTACTGAAAAAAACAGGAAAAATATTGGTTCAGGTATGAAAATGCTATTAAGCCTTTTTAGTTTAATTCTGGTATAAACAAGTGAGTGTAGTCTGCACTAAAATAGCATTAAAATTTTTGAAGCCGCAGTGGTTTTCACACTTATCATAAAAAATGGTAAACTAGCTAGTGCATGGTAGCCATACCTGGTTCACTCAGCTAAAGAATCTGCATGCTCTTGCAGATTTATTTTCCAATCTAAATAATTAGACTGGAAAATAAATTACACTAGAATAGTTTCTCTGCATGCAAATCAAAATGAAATTCTCCTCGCAACAAATTATTTTTCAAAATATATATATCTATATATTATACTTTCTTTCTTCAATGTGTATTGCATCTACTAAAAACAATTTAAATAAAATTCATCTACTGGCAGCCTCACTAAAATTTGCAAAAGAAATGCCACATTGCTCACTGAATAAAAAAATCAGTTCACGTTACACATATAGATTTCTTTTTCAAAACGATACTGCTACAGCACCTTTCTGGGATGTGTATTTGACCTTGTAAAAAAATTTCAACAAAAAAAAATCTCTACTGCCAGCCACATTATAAACTTCCAAAAAGCAGTGTTAAACCTGAAACCTTCACTTTTGTTGTTACTTTGCGTATAAAAGAAAGAAAGGAAAAAAAGGTGTATTACTCATAATGGGTTGTTTGAAAATTGTATTTACAGAATCTTTCTTTGACGTGAATTTGACATAATCACAAAATTTCAAGGAAAAATTCTCTATAATGAAGAAAACTGAATCAAATGCTTGGAAGTCTGCATTTTATGTTATGAGCAACAAAGACAATCTGAAAATTAGATTTTTTTTTTTTTTTTTTTACTATGACAACTGCATTGTGTGAAAGTTTCACACCATGATTACTCTTGAGATGGTCTGTACATAATCACACATTATTTCTTAGATGATCTTGGGAACAGTATCTCTCAGGCAAGCACCATTTGCTTTATAGAAGTGGAAAACATCCTCCATTCCCAATGACAAGGAACACTCTCTCAATTTGTGTCAAAGAAAACTGCAGTGGACACTGCTCACAGGGAATTCTTTTAAAAAAAAAATTATATTCTTTCTTTGATGGTTTTGCACAAACTAATAAGAGTTCAAAGAAATTTATATTTTGACAGTTGCATTATAAACTTATGTTATAAAAACTGATGTAAAATTGAAACTCTATTTTTCATGCAAAACAAAAAAAAAAAGGTGTGTGCAATTCATAAGAAACTGTTTTTTGAAATTTGTATGGTTATGCAATCATTCTATTGTATATATTTATGAGCCAATAACAAAATTCAAGGCAAATTTTCTATTGAAAGTTGCATTATAAACTACCAAAAGTCAGCATCATCAAAAAACAGAAAAGATTGAAATCGAATAATTTAAAAAAATAAATATTGTGGCTATTAATATGAAAATTTGTTTCTGCAAAGTATACAATATTAGTACCCAAGAACAAAAAACAAAGAAATTTTCATTAATGCTGATGTGGTATCAAGTTTACTTTTTTTGGGGCTTTTCCTCCCAGGTGAACTACAAGTAACAATAACAGAAGAGAGTAAAAAAGGTTAATCTAAAACAGTGATAACTAAACTACAGTTCACAGGATCAGTGCACAGGTTTATCTGCTCTACAAAGCTATTTGACTAGCAGTAATAATTCTAAATTTTCCTAATTTACTCAATTCAAAATTTAATTATTAATTACTGTATTGTACTTGTAAGAAATGTTATTACAGTTATGCAATTTAGCATTCCTTTGGGGGAGGGGAGGGGAGGGAGCTCCAATTTTACAGTGTTCTCGTATAATTACTTACATACTGTGACAATTTAGTAGTATTACTGAATTGGTTTACTATTTCCCTATTTGTAAAATAATAAGAGAAGTTTACTTCAATATAGTACATAGAACACTTCCGTATGATACTCTCCAGAAATTAAAATGAAAAAAATCAAAAAAATTACATTCGATTTTTTTCGTTTTAATTTCTGGAGAGTATCATATGGAAATGTTCTACGTACTATACTGAGGTAAACTTCTCTAATTATTTTACAAATATCGATATCAACGTAGAACGTATTGAGCATTACAGCTCTGGTTCATACTATCTAACTATTTCCCCATATAACAGGAGGTACTTATATCTTATTAAAACAGTGAAACTTGCAAACATTTCCAATAATCTAAGACCAAAATTTTACTTAATGTTGAAATAAATTTCTAAGTAACAGACTGTTCACCTTAGTAATATGAAGTTTGCTTTAACATCACAATATTAAGAGCTGGTAACAGAGTTCTTCCAGTAATTGTATTATTAGATTAATATTTCCAACAGTTTTAATCCACAAATCTCTTTCAAGATTAGAATACAAACAATATTTAATAAAAAAAAAAAAAAAAAAAAAGAAAAAAAAAAAAAAATATTCTTCTGTAGACTGGTTGTTTTTTATATAAAAATTCTCTCTATATCAGCAATTTAAATTACTTTAAGTACATATATAAGCAACATCTCCAATAAGTACGCATGTAAAGTCTTTTAGAATACCTTTCCTAAATAAATAAAGCTCAATATAAAATAACATTTAATTCAAAAACATTTAATATATCTTAAAAACAATGCAACTTTTATAGAACTTCACATTTATTAATAAAGTTTAATCTTTTGGATATATCAAAGCTGGAAGGCACCTGCTATTAAAAATTATATCATCATAGGAGTTTCGAAATTGGGATTTAAGGACCTGAAACAAGCTCGACAAGAACACGTTTATAATCTCCAGATGTGTCCTCCTAGAAAGAAATTTAAAAAAAAAAATATATATATATATATTTAAAACAGGAAGGAGGTGCAATTATTATTTGCCATCATTACAATAGTGCTCCCCAACTTTTAATATTTTTCTTTCAAATATGGGCAGTTCTTGCTTTACGAGTTCCTGGGTTTACGAGTTTTCTCCCCCCCAAGTGTCAAGTATCAACAAAATCAAAAATATGAACATTAATTGCAAAAAATGAATGTTAAACATTCATAAATACCGCATTCCAAACCACGTGCATAGCTATACAATACAGTGTACCCCACTTTACGATATTAACCAGTTCCAGAGAAGCCATCGTATCGTTAAAATATCATAATGTGAACCCAATAACACATTGTTTTTTGGTAATTCGTTTCAAGATCTCAGACATTGAAATTTTTGCTGTATAATTAGGCTATTTATCTCTCTAAAATGTCATTTTTAAGGTCACGAGCGTGGTTTGTAAATTGTATTAGTTAACCAATTCAAATCATTAAAATGCACTACACATTCATTGTTATCATATGTTCCCTTATAAGAATCAATTTTAAATGCCTTTGTGATATTTTTCTAAAGCACATTTCTGGAGGCGACGACCATAAAACAATTAAAACAATTTGCACTTTTCGGTTTATTGGGCTTTTTTGTTACTGCAAGCAATTATAAATGGATAGTAAACTCGATCTTCTTGCATTTGCAAAAATACCGATAGCTGGAATTGTGTGGTTTTTTAAGTTATTATGGTGAAATGTGTTTCCCCTTTACTGAAATCTTCAATCATATAAAAAACAAAGAAATTTTCAGAATCTTCTCTTCGTTGCTTTTTTGCCGACCGGGTGGGTAAAGTGCTTGCCCTGCAAACCAAAGGTTGCAGGTTCGAACCTCGCCTCGGGCTTGGATATTACGATGGTGCTGTACTCTCCGGTTGGACCCCACGGCCATGGTACATGAAGGAAGCAGGAAAAAACTGGTTCCTTTGTGTATTGCTCACATCATATGATGATAAAAAAAAGCTTTTATTTATTTTTTTTTTAAAACTTCATAAACTTGCTACTCCACACAAATTATGTTAGTTGCAATTTGTGTGTGTGCCGATAAAAATGCTTATGCATGCAATCGTGAAATTTATAATTAAAAGAGAAAATTATCTTGGAAACAAACGCCTCTTGAAACATTTCTGAAGAATCCTTGTGCAACAAACCAACGAGTGCCAAGCCAATAATGAGTGATCAACGAGTGTGTATTTAGTTGATGATGTTGAAGAATAAACATTCTTTAACATTTGAAAGTCGTAAATAATTTCTCTATTATAATTTGCTTAATTTTACAGGTTATGTTTTCATTTCTTTCGATAAAATCAATCATTGTTTAAACATAAACTAATTAGCTAGCTAATTTCATTGTTGATAACATAACCCCTATTTTTAACCTTATGTCTATGGGAAATAAATTCCAGCTTTACGAGCGTGCGCTAGGAACAAATTAACTTGTAAAGTCGAGAACTACCTGCAGTTTCTCGAAAATCATTCTGTTTTATTGATTTTCAGTTTGTTTTTATTGATATTCAGAATTAATTTGATATGCAGTAATACTTAATCTGAAAATGCTATTAATCAAGGGACCAAAAAATACGAACTTTGAATTAAGTTACTCTAAATTGAGTTACTCTGATTTAAGCTACTCCTTTCGCTACAGGGTTTGTCTACTTGATAGGACACTAGAAGTTGTTGTTTATTGGTTTTTAGGAGCATTAGCAACTAAGGCCATATTGCTCTGGGATATGCGGTGGTCATTCCCTGATCTTTCCGCATGCTCGGTATTTGGTGGTGACGGGCTCGAACCCCAGTCTAATCAAGAAGCGTGTGCTATGCACTGCTGCTCCTTCCCACCTGGCTACGGATGTGCCCCGACACCAGAAGTAGAATCTTGCTAATCACAGGGGTTGCAAACCCAAAAATCTCCATGATTAGCAAGCTAAAAAAGTGTGTGTGGGGGGGGGGGGGAACCAACAGAGTTAGGTTTCTCCTAATTTTACATAAAAACAAGCAGAAATTTCAAGGAATTTCTGAATGAGTTTGGTTATCTAACTGAATTAAAAAAAAACAGAACGATTTACCATATAATTTTTTTTTTCACTTTCTCAATATTTAAAAAAAAAATCCCAAGAAAACAAAAAAACACATAATACATGCAAGTAACATCCAACATAATTATTAACAACTCAGTTAATTTCTCCATTTCATAATTAACTATAAATGGTTAATTATGAAATAGACAATTAACTATTTTAGTAAAACAGTTAATTTCTCTCAAGAAAACACTTAGATTAAACAGGATAAAACAAAGTTAATAAAACTAACAAAACAATCATTTTTTACCTTTTTTTACAATGTCTATATCAGCATGGGCAACTTATAAATAGTCATTCACTCATTTTTTATTTGAAGGCAAATTTGTTTTATGGTCTATAAGCCATATATATATCAGTAAAAACCATAAGTATAACTGTGTGAGAAATTATGCAGTAACCAAGTTCTTATTAGAAATTTAAGTATTGTACCTTTTTATTTTAATAAGAATAATAGAGACTAATGATATTAATAAAGAATTTATAATTATAATATTAATAAAGATATTTATTGATTTAGTCAAATGAAAGGATAAGTTAAATGTAGTGTAATCAAAAAAGTACTCTGAATGCCATATAATGAAGTCTTAAAATAAAAGCTCTTACACCACACATAAAATGCAACGAGTTGTATTGCTGCTAAAATGCAACGAGTTGTATTTGAGAGGTGCTAAGTCCTACCTGCAACCAATCAATTTGGTATATCTTACTGCTTGGTTGCGAGCAGCACTTGGCATCTTCAAAGTACAAGAGTGTCTAAGAATTCATTAGATGATATTAGCCAGATTTTTTTTCCATAACACACAAATTGTTATATTTTTATCAGTTTTTTTTTTTTTTTTTTTGGCATGTAAGCCAGAAAAGGTTTGCCATCACTGTTCTATATCTAATATTCTCTATTAGTTGGTTTTTAGGAGCATTAGTAACTAAGGCCATATTACTCCGGGATATGCAGTGGTCATTCCCTGACCTTTCCGCATCCTCCGTATTTGGTGGTGACGGGCTCGAACCCCGGTCTAATCAAGAAGCGTGTGGTACGCACTGCTGCTCCTTCCCACCTGGCTACGGAGGTGCCCTATATCTAATAAAATGAATGGCAAAAGGATGCAAAAAAATTTTGGTGAAAGTTAACATACTAGAATGGATGATAAAAGAACCAAAGGAATTAACATCAGAGAATAAATTGTATGGTATAATTATAGTCCTTCAATAAGTATAAATTAGAATCTAACAAAGTTACTCAAGGGTTAGGCATGCTAAGGCAAACTATGTGAGCATTTTGGTTAGGTGGTAAAGAACAGTAGCAAAAAATTCTTCTTATAATGATTCTTATATGCATACCAAGTGAGAAATTTGAGTCTAATACTTTTTGCATACAAAAATGCAGCTCCATTTTTCTGCTGGAATGCAGTGCAATAGCATTCTAGACCCTTTCTTTAAATTTGATAATTAGTAAATTAATTAACGAAAGTCATACAACCCAATGGGTAAATTAGGAATGACATTAGGGAAAATAGCCTAAAAATATATAACATTAACAAGTACAAATACTAAAGAAAGCCCAAAAATTATTAATAAATAGTACTCACAAAAAGAAACACCAAAATTAGAAGATAAATTTCATTCCAATATGTTAAGAGGCATTATATCCACATAAAGAACATATGCATAAGTTGAGATTACGTTCTACCAAAAATGAAGCAAAAGGACAACTTGTACAATATTGAAATCAAGGCTTTTGCTTTCAACAAAAACTATTTTTTGTTGTCATCTGTGCACTTCATGCCATAAATGTGTTATGCATATTCTGTACGGTATGAAATATCCCTTTTACTTTCAAGAAATTCAGGAAAAATTTCACTCAGATTAAAACTGAATTTCAAAACAATGAAATATGCAAATTTATTGATAAAAAAGTACAGGTAGTGAAATTAGTCTATTTTTAATATGTCAGTTATTAATAACTTTCAGTATGATAAGAGACGTTATATCCATTGTACAAATAAACAATGAAATAAATACAACATATTTACTTACCACTTACCACTTACCATTTCTGAACTTTCTGCTCTTAAAGTTGTTAATCGTGCAATCCATATCACTCCTCAAAAGAAAGGCTACTTTATTCTTGACTGAGAATAATTCAATCCACTAAATCGTGTCCAGTCCCACCATCATCATCAGCCATTTTCAATCCACTGCAGGATGAAGGCCTCTCCAGCAACTTTCCAGTTCCTTCTGTTTTGAGAACTGGCCATCCATTTACTACCCAAAAACTCATGAATTTCATCTATCCATCTCCGCCTTTGTCTTCCAGGTTTTCTTCTAGCTCCTCTTGGGTACTATTCTGTTATTTTCTTAGTCCATCTGTCATCATGTCTTCGAGCTATGTGTCCTGCCCAAGACCATTTTAGTTCTTTAGTCTTGATAAGAATGTCCTTTACTTGAGTTTGCTGCCTAATCCATGTGTTTCTCTTCTTATCTAACAGTCTGATTCCCAATATAATTCGTTCCATTCTTCACTGTGTAGTTCTCAGCTTCTCTTCCATTCTTTTGGTGAGTGCCCAAGTTTCACTTCCATAAGTCATGCTGGGGAGTATACATTGTTCATTATTTTACGTTTCAGACAACCTGGGATATTGCTCTTCAGTATGTGACTATATTTCCTGAATGCTATCCATCCAAAATTTATTCTTCTCTTGACTTCCAGCCATTTATCCTTATTACAGCTAATAACTTGTCCCAGATAAGTATATGACTCCACCTTTTCAATTATATTCTTGATGACATTCTTGTTCATCATTACTTTTGTTTTAGCCATATTCATCTTTAGTCCAAAATCCTTACTAGCTGTGCATAACTGATTAAGATTTTCCTCTAATTCTTTGGGATCATGGCTTATGACCACAATCTCATCTGCAAATCGTAAATGGTTTAGGTACTCTCCGTTCACATTGACTCCTTTCTGCGACCAGTCTAATCTTCTGAAAGCTTCCTCAAGGGCAGCAGTAAACAGCTTCGGAGATATTGTGTCTCCTTGTCGAACTCCTTTCTCGATTTTAAATTTGCTACTGTCTTTGTCTAGTCTAATCAAGGACGTAGCACTCTCATATATTTTCTTCAAAATCATAATATATGGGGTATCTATGCCTTGTCTTTCCAGTGCCCGAAACATTGCCTTATGCTGTATGGAGTCAAATGCCTTTTCATAATCCACAAATGCCAGGCATAATGGTATTTTATATTCATTTGCTTTCTCCATTAGCTGTGATATTACGTGAAGGTGATCCATAGTTGAGAATCCTGTCCTAAAGCCAGCTTGCTCTTTCGGTTGATTCTCATCAAGTATTCTTTCTAATCTGTTAGTAATGACCCTTGTGAACAACTTGTAGATGTTGGATAACAAGCTAATTGGTCTATAATTTCCAATTTCTGATTTACCTCCTTTCTTATGCAGCAAAACTATGATTGCATTATTCCACTGCTTAGGCGTCACACCTTTTCTAATGCACTTTGTGAAGAGCCTTGCCAGTTTTTGTGTTATGTCTCTTCCTCCCAATTTTAACAACTCTACCGTAACTTCATCTTCCCCCGGGGCTTTCTGATTCTTCATTTTCTTCAATGCATGTTCTACCTCATCAGGAAGAATATCGGGTATGTCGTATGTGTTGCTACTTTGCAATCCATCTTCCCCACTGCTGGTATCATTCCCTCGCTCCTTGTATAATTCTCTATAGTAGTCTTCCGCTATTTGAATTATGCCTTCTCTGCTGTTTATAAGTACACCATCGCTATTCTTCAGTTTCAGTATCATTTGTCTTTCTGTATTACTGCTCATGGCTGCTGATTTAAATCCTTTGTTTTCCCTTAATGCTTGTTCTACTTTTCTTGTGTTAAATCTTCTTATGTCCTCTCAGTGTTTTTCTCGCTCTTCATTTGTCGTCTTCGGTTCATCATGACAAGTGTTTCTTGACTAATTTTTTCTTCTTTGGATTTCTGTTTCCCTATAGCTTTCTTGGGCTTTATCACTTTCAGAAAGTTGTAATATTCCTCGTCGATATCTTGGTCCTCAGCAGTCTGCAGAAGCTCAAACTTGTTTTTAAGTTCCAGTACATACTGCTTTTTCTCCTCCTCCAGTCCCACAGTACCTCCCAAATAAGTTTTAATTTTAAAAGAAAAATTATGGTTTAAAAAAAATTCCTAATGATTTAACAAATTCAGAAGTGCATTTTTGAAAATGCACTTATGAATCTGCTAAATAATTAAAAAAATTTTATGGTACAAATCAGGAAAAATTGGAGTGTGTAAAATTTTCAATGAGAAGCAGATAAGCTATTTCCTTCACTGGTAAACATTTAAAAATGTCATTTTTCAAGCAAAACTGAAAAGAGAGACAAGCTGAGCTGTCAATTGGAATGTTACACCTCCACTACTTTCACTAGTTGTTTTGCATCGTTTTTCTAATTCACCATTTGGATCCTCATCAAGTCTTTGTGGTTGCAGAATACGTAATACATCTGCAACTTCATTTACACTTTCATATGTTGCAATAAAGTCTTAAATAACAATATCAAGGCATTTAAGGCATTTATTAAAGACATTACTTCTGAATAATACTTCAGCATTCAAAGCCCTTCTCATCATCACACACAATAAGAGCTTTTTCAGAGAACTAGATATTTATAAATCCTGATTCATTCACCCCACATTATATAGCAAGTAAGTACCAAATATTCTGAAAAATCAGACTGACTGGATTTAAAAATAAGTGTATTAAAACTAAAAATAAAATAAAACTAAATAAACTTAAATTGAATTAAAATAAAAAAAGGCATTCCTAGTTTTCTAGCCACATTCCAGAAATAAATAAATTAGTTAATCAAAACAATTTTACAAAATCCTAAATTGTGACTTACTGAAATTGCCTGCTGTAAGCTTTTTCCATATAATCTTTGGTACTCATTTTTGATTGGCACCAAATCTATCTCACTGCGAGAAACAATAACCCGAACTAGGGTTCTATCATCTGTTCCTGCTCCCTATAAGTAATGTACCGAAATCAGTAATACAGCTACAAAATATACATGTGGTGTAAATTATATATGTATAAACTGATATCACATACAGGTAATTTTATATTATTATTATTTAATTAATAAGCTAAACACCAAAGTAAACTGGGCTTCAGTATTAAGTTATCTACATTTTAACACTTTTAGAATAAGAAAACTGACTTTTCCTGCACAGAACTTTTCTTATTCTCACATTAATGGGGGAAGGAATAAGTTTTCCACTGAGTGTAAAAAAAGCAGTAACAAAATCTAAAGTTAATAATTGTAAAACTTAGCCCAAATTCAAAAATTTCAGCACAGTTAGGCCAAAAAAGAAGTTTAAATGACATATCTATTAAAATTAAAAATGAGAGAGAGCTGTAATCAGCAACCTCCCCGCTCCAGGTTGGTATACGTGGATGCCAAACTAGAGAGGAACTGCTGATTAACAACTTTGATCCTTAAAACCTTTGATTCTTTGAACAGAATCAAAGATGTTAGGGAGTTTTTATAGACAGCAACCTAAAATTTGGAAACATATACTATAGTAGAAAGGATATGGAAAGGAATATAGGGAAAAAAATACAGCAGAAGCAAAAAAGAAAAATATTATTTTTGGATGCAAGGAGTACTCTGGATGCAATATGGTTATGTCAAGAATAGTTCAGAGGTTAATGTTATTACAATTAGACTAATTTACTTTAACCAGAATATCAGATATATTGGGTATTAATGTAAAAATACTTTATTTATTTTTTCATGAAAGAAGATGGTAAAGTTTTCAAAATATATTGTGAGAACAGTATCTTTGTGTGAAGGTGTTGACTATGAAGAATAAATAACACTTCATTGCACAGATTATGGTTTTATTAAAACCACATGCATTGCTCCCTCAACCCCACCTCCAATGGTTCTTAAATGGACTTGAAGTAATATACATATTTATGTTAATTTTACACAGCAAAAATAAAAAAGACAATTAAATAACAGACATAAAACACATTCATAATATGTGAATTAAGTATCTTAAGCTAGTAGGTGGTACTAATTTAAATATGGGATCTTCTGGAAAATGGAGATTTACCACAAGAGAAGATTTACTCTCCTGATTATTTCATATTTAAAGAGGAGGATACCTGTTGGAGAAATGTCAATCTGTTATTCTAAGTTTTTTCAGTTCATGCTTGATAGTTGCAATATATAAAATTAGTGGTTTTGTATAAATTTTTAGACAATCAGAATCTGATGTAGAAATATAGATTTTTTTTTATATATGTAAATTATATTATAAATGTTTGTTGCAAAACAAGCTGTTTTATACATTTTTATTAGTCTCACTCTATAAATTTTTAATAATTTTTTTTGATGTGAAACATCCTTGGGGGCACCTACAACCGAGTAAATCTGATCGGTCATGAAAAATGTGTTACAGAAGTGACGTCATCTGTGACTTCTGCCAGAGACACTTCCCACGCTCCCACCACTAATCTGTGCCGACCCACTAGTAGTGTGATTAGAGTATGATGCATTTTTTGTGATGGTACAATACCTCGAGTTCTAGTGAACCAATTTAGAAATTCAAATGCTATTCGTTTGAATTTTGTCAAACTGCATTAGAAAGACACAATAAAAAAAAAAAAAATAAAAAAAAACGCTTGTGTACCTTGTACGCACGGAAGATGTTTTATTTTATATGAAGAGGTTATTTTACGAGAAGAGGTTAGTGAAATCCAAGCCAATAGCCTAATTATCTAGTTGATTGTAGCTATTTGTCGAATAGTATGATTGCAACAATACAAATATTTGTCAACAATTTCTTTTCTTTTTTTCATCACATTCCATTGTTAGGTGCTACTATAGAAGTTTTCACATTAATAATTTTGGAAAAGGTGTTCGATGATGCCGAAGTCACGTGCAGATCGTTCTCGAGAGTATCGAGCAAGAATGAAAGTGACAAGACCTAAGAAAATAAAGATGAAGGTAACAATGAGTATGCAAGAATGAAAAAGACTATCGAGATTGCTTAAAAGACAAACAGAAAATCAAGCATTGGATTTAGCAGTGCCTTCAACCAGCAATGCTGCTGTTCTATCTAACAATGATGTACCCAACATGAGTATTAATTATATATAATGGGACATTTCTCCAACTGAAAAACAAATGAGTTTAAATGATCAAGCTCCTTTACCTTACGTTGACTACTATTTACATAAGAATGCACATTGAGAGCTTGAAAGGAGATTTATGAAAAATGATTTCTGCTCTTTATGCTACATTTGGAACCGTAATGGTTCGAAAACAACACAAAGAAACCAGCTGCTAAAGATACACCATTGATACGCACTATATTTCCTGACATTGATGTCAACAGGATCCTTGTGTGTAACAACTGCAGGGATCACTTAAGAACACCATTCCAGTGTTATCTAAGTCGAACGCCTTTGTCTACCCAGAAATTCCATTGCACTTACCATTGCATTTCTCCTCGCTTACCATTCCTGCAGATAAGCTGTCTGAGACACACATATGGACAATACAGCATTATGGGCCAAATGATTAATGTGCCTGTTTCAGTCAACACAATGGTCCAATGCTTGCAAGGGAGATTGACAATGATCATGGTATAAACATGCATATAAAACACAGAAAAATACACAAGTCGAGCTATCTGATCAATTTGGTAAGAAAGAAAGTGGTAAAAGGGTGGCTTCGGTATTTGGTCGACACACCTCTCTATCAATTATATTAAATCATGATAGATTGGTCATTCAATCCACTTAACACTGCCTCGATAGTATCAGCAAATATTCTTGCACCCTTTCTATTTAAGTATATCCCATATTTGTAGAAGCAGTCACTCCTGTTAACAAAAGCATACCACAATGACTGAGAAAAATTCCATCCCATGAAGCTTTGCACAAGCTCTCCAGAGCCAAACTGATTGACAAGACTATCATCATATACTCCCTCCTATTGTATCTGGGCATAATTGCAGACACTTAAATTTAATCTTAACTCAAAATTTAATCTTTACTTTATTTCAACATTGTCCTGTACTTGTTAAGTCAGCAGATCTCCTAATCTTAATGTCATTATTGCCAATGTGAACAACAATATCATCTTTTGTGCCCTTAAAAGATATCTGTTCTACGTCATTAGCTTTTGCCACTGTTAGAAATACCTTGGTCCTATTCAACTATCTTATTGTACAATATATTTTCCTGACTACAAAGCCACCGACAACAACTAGCTCCTGTGGGACCAGCATTCTGCCTTGGTGGTTACCGCTATGTTGCCTAATGATCAAGTGTAAGATCTGGTGTTGATGTGGGCAGCTGAGAACTTGATGAGCCATCCAATTTAATTCCTTTGAGGGCATCCACCCTGTTCTTCAAGCTGTCATAAAGGCTCATAACAACACTGAGTTGGCACCTAATATTCTCACATTCCTTACATTAAGCACACACAAAGACCTCCCCCTTGGTAATATCACGTCCCATTCCTGATAATTTTGCAAACGTCAAACAAGCCAAACATCTCATAAGGCGATGATTTTGAGGACAGCTCATAGCACTCTCACTAGCTTGAGCCCTTTGCTTTGCTGCTCTGGTCTGAGGCATGATTTTGCTCAAATTCAGTATTCAGTTAAAAATACTACATTAAACAAATATATCTAATGCAATAATAACACTATGCACTGGTTATGCTATGAAGTTTATGTTATTAATTATATATAATTAAAATTCGAATCTTATCGATACACCAGCTACAGAGTAATAATACTACCATGCTACCAAGTTTGCATTATATGTATTAGGCTATACCATCATGCTTGAAAGTTATAAGTTAATTATATAGCAAATTATCCAACTAGTGCTAACCTAAGTGATTTGAATTTTAGAGCCAGTTTGAATTTTAGAACCACTATTAAAAAATTTGAATTCCCCTACCACTCTATAACTATAACAATGGCAGCAAGATGCGAACGATACAAAACTTCTACATATATTAAGTAATAACCTACAAAACTACTAGTTAAATTAAAAATAAAATAACGAGTGTGCCTAGGACTATAAAACTACTTACAGAGTATGATTTAATATCACAATTAGATCAATAAAAGCAAAATTCCTGAAAAATTTATCCATCTAAAACTTATCAGAGCTGAATGACATGTATGATAATATAATGATATATTACAATATAACATAATATAAAAAAATACATAAATAAATATATAAAAAATAAAATATTAGACAGTGGCAGACAAAAAAACTGCACCATTTGTGAATTTTGAAAATAACGTGTTTTGTGCTGCGTTGTGGGTTGCAGAAATGTCCTAAATGCATTTGTTATATGAGATATACACTGAGCGATTGATGAATTATGACCACCCCTATTAAAATTAAATGCAACCCGTTGACCACGTGAGATACGAGAGTGCGGAGTTAGTCGACCTATGTAGCATAGATAAGGCGTATGGTTCAGTAGGTAGTAAAATTCCGAGTGTGATGGGTAAAAGGAAGGATTTGTCGGACTTTGATAAAGGACAGATTGTGGGTGCTCAACGAGCTGGTGCCTCGATTTGCCAAATGGCTGAACTGGTGGGGTGTTCGAGAGCTGCCGTAGTTAAAGTGCATCAGGACTGGCGTCAAAATGGTCAAACAACGACCTGATGGCAAAACTGCAAAGGTCAGTGAAAGGTTGATGTTAGAAGTGAGCGCTGGGTCCGACGACTTGTACAGGCGCAGCACTGTTGAAGAGCTGACTACCCAATACAACATGGGCCAACCAGGAACAATATCTGGCATGACCATGGGTTGCACGTATGGGCTATACCAGCAAACGATCCCTACGGCATCCTCTCCTAACCAAGGTTCATTGGCATAAAAGACTTGCCTGGTGCAAAGAGCATGCAATTGGACGTTAGAAGACTGGAAGGTGTGCTGGTAGGATGAGTCATGTTATTTACTCCACACAGTGGATGGTTATGTACAGATTTGGAGTCAACAACATGAGGCTCTTGATCCATCATGCCTGGTATCAAAAGTGCATGCCAGTGGAGGCAGTTGTATGGTATGGGTCATGTTTCACTGGCAGGAACTTGGACCCCTGGTGCATGTGGAACAACGTATCACTGGTCTCTGCTATCATCAACTGCATGCTGATTGTGCACACCCCCACTATGTTACAATTTTTCCCGAATGGCAACGGTGTCTTCCAAGATGACAATGCGCCGAGGCATCGGGCACTTGTGCAGGTTTGAGAAACACAGTTCCAACTTCCAGCATATCAATTGGCCTCCAAACTCCACCGATATCAATCCCGTAGAGCACTTGTGGAACACTATGGAAAGGCATATCAGGAATCTGGATACACCAATCACCTCCATACCTGCATTGCCGACTGCATTACACACAGCTTGGTTGGCCATACCTCCCGAATGCTTCCGACATCTTGTTGAATGAATGCCACGTCGGATAGCTGCTGTACTGAGGACAAAAGGAGGACCTACGAAGTATTAGGAAAGGTGGTCATAATTCAGTGATCACTCAGTGTATATCTCTGTGAATGAAATCCAATAAAAAGACTCCATCTGATATACCTAATTGTCATAAATAAAATATCTTCCCAAAGGATAAAATGTGCAATTAATGGAAATATGAGAAATCATGCAAATGGCAATCATGACATTTTTTCCCGAATGGCAACGGTGTCTTCCAAGATGACAATGCGCCGAGGCATCGGGCACTTGTGCAGGTTTGAGAAACACAGTTCCAACTTCCAGCATATCGATTGGCCTCCAAACTCCACCGATATCAATCCCATAGAGCACTTGTGGAACACTATGGAAAGGCATATCAGGAATCTGGATACACCAATCACCTCCATACCTGCATTGCCAACTGCATTACACACAGCTTGGTTGGCCATACCTCCCGAATGCTTCCGACATCTTGTTGAATGAATGCCACGTCGGATAGCTGCTGTACTGAGGACAAAAGGAGGACCTACGAAGTATTAGGAAAGGTGGTCATAATTCAGTGATCACTCAGTGTATATCTCTGTGAATGAAATCCAATAAAAAGACTCCATCTGATATACCTAATTGTCATAAATAAAATATCTTCCCAAAGGATAAAATGTGCAATTAATGGAAATATGAGAAATCATGCAAATGGCAATCATGACAAATAAACATGCATTTTATTGTCTCCTCTTCTCAATACAAACTGAAATGACAAGTTAAATTAAATGACAAGTTAAGTTAAGTTAAGTTACTGAAATGACAAGTTAAGTTACTGTAAATCAGGAAATTAAGTCCTCAATATTTTGTTGTTCCTCTTCAAGCTGTAATTCCAGCCTTTCAATGATCTGGCACAGAGTTAATCAACTTCAGGATATGTGGTTGCCCAATTTCATGATACCACACCCTTACAATGCTCTCCTGCAGCTGAATCTTACTTTTTGGTTTCTTCTGAGCAATTTTAGACAACATTATGTACCAGCAATTTTCAATAGGGTTCAAATCTGGACTGTTGCTGGTGTGGTGCAACACTAATTCTAGCATTTCTGAGGTATGATTGAACCTTAAGGGAGAAAAACGAGGGAAAACATTGGTGTAGGTATGTTTTAAGCCTTGTGAGACGAGAAGACAAACTCATCATTACATCTAAATAGCATAAAACTTACCAATTTTGCTGTGTGGCAAGGTGCTGAGTCCTGATGTAAAATGCATTTTTTGATGTCTGTGTGGTGATCCCTAATAACGGGTTTCAGGCATTCCTCCAAGGTAGCAGTGTAAATTTCTGTATTCACCGTTCCATTAATAAACTTAATTCGCCCCACCCCTTTGCTTGTTATGCATCCCCAGACCATTTGACTGGTGGAGAACTTTACAGGTGGCGTTGTGTAGTCAGGATGGTATGCCTCAGATTTTCATCTTCTGACATATCACTTCCTATATGAGCCATGCAGGTTGAATATCGATTCGTCAGAAAAGATGTCGTGTCCCATTGCTCTTTTCTCCACGAAACATGCATTTTAGCCCAAGCAAGTTGCTTCTTCCTCATTTGTTGGGTCAACAAAGGCTTCTTCTTGGGGTGATAGACATGCAGACCATATTCCGAAAGCCGTCTTTGGATAGTTCGTGCACTTGTTTCAACACCAGAGTCCATCTCAAAGTTCAGTTTTAGATCAGGAGCACTAGCATGCCGATTATGAAGGCATAGCGGTTCATAATATTGATCTTGGGAAGGCGTAGTCACTCTCTTACGGCCTGATCCAGGTCTCCTCTTCTCAATACTGTATTTATAGAAACACATGATGTAATACCTTTCAATTACTGTCTGATGCAATAGAAGCATCATCTTTACAGTCAGTGTTATGCAGTCAGGATGGTATGCCTCCGATTTTTGTCTTCTGACGTATCACTTCCCATCCGAGCCATGCAGGTTGAATTTCGATTGACTACCCAATACAATGTAATGGAATTTATGGAGTCCCATTGCTCTTTTGTCCATGAAACATGCGTTTTAGCCCAAGCAAGTCACTTGTTTCTCATTTGTTAGGTCAACAAAGGCTTCTTTTGGTAGTTTGTGCACTTGTTTCAACACCAGAGGCCACCTCAAAGTCCAGTTTTAGATCAGGAGCACTAGCATGGCTATTATGAAGGCATAGCCATTTCAAATATCGATATCTTGGGAAGGCGTAGTCACTCTCTTACGGCCTGATCCAGGTCTTCTCTTCTCAATACTGTATTTATAGAAACACCTGATGCAATACCTTGCAATTACTGTCTGATGCAATAGAAGTGTCATCTGATGCAATACCTTTGATTTGCGACAAACAAAATGACTGTAATCAAACAATATCTTATATGTTTCACTACAAATGTTACTCTTTTATGGTGATGCAGTTTTTTGTATTGTACGGTGGTGATATTCCGCCAGTACAATATAAAGATATATGACAATAAAACATTTAAACACAAATTACTTTTTTGACTATTCAAAACAATAATATTTCATCATTTAACAAACTTGTTTTCTCTTCACTGGTCACTAAATTAAAAAATATGTATAATTATTCTGAGAATTACCCTCATGGCCTTGTATAACCTTTCCGCAAAATATGCCGAGCGGTTCTCAACACAGCGAGCTGTTGAAATAAAAATATAAAGAATTAAAAAAATAAAGTGAGTAATTTCATATAAACAAAGTAAATAAAAGAGAATCTTCGTTTATAATAGATGGCACCATTGTTTCATGTTGGCAGCCTTGCACTTAGGCTCTCATATTTTTTATAACTTATGTGTAATATTTTGTCATATTTCCAACCCTGCAGACTTGTTTGCTTGGTTACATTTGAAATATGTGATGTTTTCTTTGCCTTTTCGTGATGTTATCATACGTAAGACAGTTCTTGCCTAACTGTCAGCCTACCAGCAAAGGCTGCTATTGCTGTTGCTCACCATGTTAACTTTCCTGTGAAAGAAAAATCCCGTAAACTACAGAGGTACAAGAACAGGTTTCAGAAGGAGGAGGAAGAAGAGGCTGCCACCATCCACTAAAATGTTCTCTGATGTCAGTTCCTGACTCTAGTCCTTTTTCAGTTCCAGCGACATCTTGTTTAGTGGGATCATCTGACTTCAACCATGTGGATGTTGTACACCAAGTGGTTGAGGTTGTACAACATCCACAATATCACCTGCTCCTGTTGCCAACGTTATGATGATAATAGGAGCAGGCACATTTTTGTCAAAATATTTGTAGTTAGAAGAATAAACTGTCAGATTTTGAAACTTTCTTCTAGCTTCTGTTGCCTTACTAAACCTGGCTAAGTAAAAAAACTTCAGACATTATTTTTCTCAAGTAATATTAGATAAATTTTATGTAAATAACAGCACAGTTAAAAAAAAGGGGGGGGGGCAGGTTATGGTATTAATAAAAGAGAGCTTTGTTGTATTGATATTTTTATGCTCTTAATCCTCCATTTTTGAAACCCCACTAATATAAATCCACCACACACTTTTTTGGCTTAAATGTTCCCCCTAGCTCAGAACAGGTCTTTACAGATTTCGTAGTCTTGCTTATTAACATCTTAATTTCAAAACTAGCACTACTATTTTCAATGACTTTAATCTTCCTTTTCCTTCCTATAATGTATTACATTCATAAGTGCTCCAGTATTTTAACGCTCTTAATTAATTCCAATTGTTAACTTTCCTACCAAACTCGACCAGACTCCTGATCTGTTATTCACAAATATAACCAACTTCTCCTTCTGTACCTGGGAGATCACATCAATTTGTTGCATGACAATTCATTATAAGACAATTCGGTATATCACACAGATCAGAAATTAAATACTCTGGCAACCTAGAAATGAGGAATGCAAAAATTGAGAAAAAGAAAATAATACATTTTTTATCATTTTCTTTTATTTCAGTTTTCTTTATCTTCTTTTTTTTTTTTTTTTTTTTCTTTTATTCTTTTCCTCCAACACTATTATGTCCCCCAACTCTTTTCCAATAAAAACTTCCAGAAGTGTAAAACATACCTCTGGAAGTTTGGAAGTACACAGAGCTCAGAAGATGTCCACAAGGGTTAACCTCAGCCAGAGACTTATCTACACCCAGCTTATGGTAGTGGTAGTGAATGAATAACGAGAGATTGCACCAGAGCCCATTTCTTGCCACTGGAGCCCTGGTGGGACCCTCCGTTACCCTTCTACTACCTACAAACTAAAACCGATGAAATACCACCTCAGATTCTGTCTGACAATGAGGACAAAAGGTTTGGACCTACCTCAAGAAAATGAAACAGAATTAAAACCAGATCAAAGACTGCATCCCCAATATACATGGACAAAGAAAGAAATAGACCAAGAAAATGAAGAAACCACAGAGGGCACAAAAAAGAAAGAACACACCAGGCAGAAAGAACACGCTCTATCCTGGATAAGGTGATATCTGTTATATTACAGTTAGAAGAATTAATGGCTAACAAAATGGTTAGGATAACTGCTACAGACTGCAGAAGTATCACAGAATGCTGGACTGAAATTGAGTGTACAGTAGGGTGACCAGACGTCCCATTTTTAATTGGATTGTCCCCTTTTTCAGCCATTGATCCCGATGTCCTGAGAAAATGTAAACAGGATGCCAAATGTCCTGTTTTTTTTTTTAAACAACGCTTCAAATTTCTCTTATTTTTCCTCTTTTTCATAAACTCTAACCTAACTATGCAATTTTTTGCAAATTAATAGAGGCTTACCCTGTTTCTAATAGATGCCACTATAATGTAGGAGATCTGCAGATTTACTAAGCAAGTACAGGTCAATGCTGAAAAAAAAGTTGCGAGTTAGGGTAAATTTTGAAAGTGTCTGCAATCCTGCAGAGACACGATAGGAGGGAGTATATGATGAGAGTCTTGTCAATCAAGTCGGCCATGGAAAGATTGTGCAGGGCTCGTAGGGGTAGAATTTTTCTCAGCTTGGTCTGTGCTCGTTAACAGGAGAGACTGCTTCTACAGGGATGGGAGACACTTAAATAGAAAGGGTGCAAGAATGTTTTCTGATGCTATCAGGCAATATTAGGTGAGTAGGAAAACTGCTAGCTTGGGGGACTTCACAGACTAACAGGTTAACAGTAGTGCAGGCAGAGGTGTAAATGATTCTTGCATTGCTTCTATTGGAATAAGCAGCAGCCCAGAAAGCCAGTTGCAAAGGATTTCAAGAACTGCTGGGATTCATGAAACTAAATACATGGGCTGTGTTAGGGTAATTAAGAGTAAGAACAAGTGCGCATGTATACTTCCATGTACACCAATGCTAGGTGCATAATAAACAAATTTGATGAATTCGAAGTGATAGTTAAGACATTCAAGGTGGATATAGTTGGGATATCAGACACTTGGTGCCACTCAGATATAAGGGATGCAGAATTAAAATTTGGTACAATGTGTACAGAAAGGATAAACAGGATAGGAAGGGAAGAGGGGTTATGCTATTAGTTAAGAAACACATAAAATCTAAGGAAGTGCATCCAGTTGACATAGATGGACAGTGCAATGTTGAGTTAGTTTGGTGTGACATAAGCACTGGGAAAGTAAAACTGAGGGTAGATGTTTGTTATAAGCCTAATGATTCTGATGAGTACAATGGACAATTACACAGAGAAATAGTGTGGGCCAGTAAATCAGAGTATCTTATAATGGGAGATTTTAACTTACCAGATATAGAATTGTGGGTTGATCACTCGCACATTAAGCAAGGCTTTTGTGGATTTACTGGATTATTGTTTTCTGCAGCAGCATGTTGGAGAGGCAACAAGAGGGAGTAACACTCCTGATCTGATTATCAGCAGTGATTATTCAAGCATTAAGAATTTACAGAAAAAGGAACCACTAGGTAGCAGTGACCACAATGTACTGATGTGGGATTTACTTAAAGATGTAACTATCATCAGGGGTAAAAGGAAGGGTTTTTGTATCTGAAAAGGCGACTACAGAGGTCTCAGAAATTTTTTAGGTTCTATACAGTGGGACCAACTGATGATGTTACCAACAGCAAATTTTAAATGGGAAGCATTCAAGGAAGACACCTTGGAAGCTATTAGGCTTTTTTTTCCAACTAAGAAATACGACTCTAGGTTCAGGCCCAAATGGATGTCAAATGCACTAATGAGACTCGTGGCAGAGAAGAAAAATGCATGGGATGCACATAAATTGTCAAGTGCCACAGAAGCCTATGGCAGATACAAGCTAGTCTGTAAACAAGTCACAAAGGAGGTTAGGCAGATTATGAAAAATCTTTGGCAAAGGATGCAAAAAAACAGCAAAGACTTCTTTACTTATATAAACTCTAAAAGGAAGGGAATGAATCAGATTGGTCCACTTGATATCAATGGTTTGACTGGACATGATCATTCTCAGATAGCTGCCGAACTAAATGAGTATTCTGCATCTACATTTACACATGAAGAGTTATTCAAGGAAGAGAGGGCCAGATGTTTATCAAACTCTAAAAGGCAGTTAAATGATTCTGTAATAACTGAGAGCAAAGTGGAGGAGAAATTGTTGAAGTTAAACATAAGAAAGACACCTGGGGTGGATCGGATCTATCCACTTATATTAAAGGAGGCAGCAAAGGAAGTAAGCAAACCCTTAGCAATAATTACGAGAGCATCTTTGAACTTGGAGGAAGTCCCCACGAACTAGAGATGTGCAAATGTATCTCCAATTCACAAAGGGGGATCAAAGGGTCACATAATTACAGAGCTATCAGTTTGACTTCTGTTCCAGGGAAAATAATGGAGTCACTGGAGGATCATTTAGACAAAACTACAGCAATAATTCAGATACAGCATGGTTTGGCAAGGGGAAGTCTTGTCTGACCAATTTGATTGGATACTATGATGTGGTCGCATAGGAACTGGATGCAAAAAATAATTTTGATATCATATACTTGGATTTCAGGAAAGCTTTTGATACTGTTGTGCATGGACAACTACTGTACAAATTGGAGTAGTATGGCATTAAGGGCAAGTTGCTACAATGGATAAAAGGATGGTTGAGTGGGAGAAGACAGAGTGGTGGTCAATGGGTATTGCTCTACATGGAATAATGTTATCAGCGGTGTCCCTCAAGGTTCGGTGTTGGGCCCATTGTTTTGTATATTTATCAATAATATTGATGAAAGTATGTCAAGCTTAATGTCAAAGTTTGCAGATGATACAAAGGTTGGCAGGGTTGTTAATAGCAGTAATGATAGTATGCTGCTGCAACAGGATCTGGAAAAGTTGGGTAGATAAGCTAAGAAGTGGCAACTGAAGTTTAACATTGACAAATGCAAAGTACTGCATATGGGTAGCAGTAACCCCAGAGAAATGTACCAACTATGTGGTGTTACCCTCAGGGTAGTGAAGAATGAAAGAGACCTTGGGGTAATTGTGTAGTCAGATATGAAGTTTTCTGAGCAGTGCAGACAGGCTGCCTGAGTAGGTTATGGGGTCTTGTCAATGATATACAGGAATTTTGCAAGCAGGGATAAGGAGGTGATTATCATCTTGTATAAGGCAATGGTAAGTCCACAACTTGAGTACTGCATACAAGTCTGGAAGCCTTATTTTATGAAGGATGTAGAGTTGCTAGAACAAGTACAAAGGGCAACGAGACTGGTGAAAGGAACAAAGGAAGGCATAAGTTCAGCAAATTGCAGCTTCTGGAAACCTGCAAGGTGATCTGATTGAGATGTATAAGGTCTTGAATGGATTGAGCAGGCTTAATGCTGAGGGGATTCTTCCTCTCCCTCAACCTGAATGGGTATAGATTCAAATTGAGGAAAGACAATTGTAGAATAGATGTGCGGAAGTTTGCCTTTAGCCAGCAGATAGTTGATTGCTGGAAAAAACTTCCATCTGTTGTGTGGCAGTTGACAGCTTAAATAAATTCAAGGAAAACTAGACAAACATTTGGAATGAATGGATGAGTGAAATGGGAAGGTTTTTTTTTGGCTGATGCTGTATGAGCTTGTTTTCTGCATCGTATGCCTCTACTAATGCTAATCCAGTAAGATGTGTTTCAGATGCTTTTAACATAGTTTCCACAGGTGGCATTATAATGCACACGACAGTCGAGAATACGACAATTGACTTTTGTTTGTAGTATGGCCGACACGATAGACATGTGCGAATGAATTCTAGTATTTTCTCTGGTGTTTTCAAAGTACTGATGTGTTGGTGGTGATATAAACTTAGTAATTATTTGAAGGGACTAGTAAATAATTATAAATTCAGTTTGTCGACAATAGGTTGCGAGATGCCCAAGCCAAAGTGTAGTTTCATGGGCACATTGAAACAAGAATTCCTTTTTCTAACTGAAAGACATAATGTTAATGGTAAAGTTTTATGCACTGTTTGTACAGATGAATTTTCTATTGAACATGGCGCTTGTTCAGATATTACACAGCACACTGCTAAAAAGAAGCACAGAGAAGCATTTGCAGCAAAAGTGCAAGCCGTAAACTAACCTCTTTCATGACAAAACAAGATGTAAAGCGTGAACAGAATTGTCTTGCTGCACAAAAAGGATTGGTGGCTTTCCATAGTATCAAGCATAACCATTCGTTTAGATCAGTGGATTGCACTTCTACCATCATACAAAACTTATTCTCAAAAAGTTTCACATGTGCAAGAACAAAATGTGAAAGTATACTTGTGAATGAACTGGCTCCATTTGTATTTCATTTAGTGATGAGTGATTTATGTGTGGCAAAATATGTATCTGTTATAGTAGATTCATCAAATCACTCAAGTCTGAAGTTGGTCCCAGTTTTGGTGAGGTATTTTATACGTAAGAAAGGAATTCCAAATTGTTGGAATTCCAAAATCTTGTAGGAGAAACTTTTGAGATATTAGGGGATCACATTCTGTCCATATTTGAGAAATATAAGTTAACCAACATGATAATAGGATTTTGTGGTGACAACTGTAACACCAACTTCGGAGGCATTGCGAGTAAAGGCAAGAATGTCATAAGTTAAACAAGAACATGAAAATGAACATTTTGAGAATAGGCTGTGCTGCACATATCTTGCATAACAATATGTGCAGCACAGCCAACAAGTGCTGATATGCCGCCAATTGATGTGGAATCTATTATTAACGGTGTTTCAACACTTTCATTTTTTCACTATTAAAGTTGAGGCACTGAAATCCTTCTGCAGTTTTGTTGAAGTGGAATACAAGAAACTTTTAGGAAGGGTGAAGATGTGATGGCTTTCCTTGCTACCTGCAGTGGAAAGAATAATCAAAATGGTTTTTTTTTTTTTTTTTTGGTAGTTGTTGGCGCATCGGCTTCTGTGGCCATAGTGCACCTCCCAAAGTTTTTGCAGTACTTTGATCCAAGCCCGAGGCGGGATTCGAACCTGCGACCTTTGGGTTGCCAGGCAGGCACTTTACCCACCTGGCTAGCCCGGTCGGCAAAATCAAAATGTTTGATGGTCTCAAGTCATATTTTCTATCACAAGATAAAAGCCCCAAACTCTTGAGGGATTTTTTTAATAATCAACAGTCCCTTCTCTGGTTCAAGTTCATTCACAGCAAAATTAAAATGTGTAATAACACTATCAAAAAAGATTGAATGAGAGGACATTTATGGCAGTGAAGTGGCACAAGAACTGATTGCCCTAACAGAAGAAGAACAACAAATGCTTTATAGAAATGAGCAACTTATTTTACATCTGCTGTCCTGGAGCTCAAAAACCAACTGATAGAGAATGGTGTCATCAGAGATGCTGAATTTGATAAAACTGTCACCAACTGTTACTTCGGAGGAATCACAGACAAAGATTAGCAGTAGCCACAAGCAGAGGTGAAAGTAATTCTTGCACTGCTTCTATTAATTGAGAGCTGGGTGCTGGGGTTTCAGAGAACGGTGGGGGTCATCACGGAACAAATAAATACATGGGCTTTGTTAGGGTAACTAAGATTAAGATTCGGTGCATGTATACTTGCATGTACACCAATGCTAGAAGTATAGTAAATAAATTCGACGAACTTCAAAAGTGATAGTCAGGACATCAAAGGTGGATGTTGTTGGGATATCAGAGACATGGTGTCACACAGATATAAGCAGTTCAGAATTAGAATTTGGGGAGTACAATGTGTACAGGCAGGATAGGAAGGGAGGGGAGAGAGAGAGAGAGAGAGAGAGAGAGAGAGAGAGAGAGAGAGAGAGAGAGAAAAACACTCTTGATCAGGTTATCAGCAATGATTATTCATGCATTAAGACTTTGCAGATAAGGAACCACTAGATGACAGTGATCACAGTGCATTGATGTGGGATTTACTTAAAAATGTAAGCACCATCAAGGGTAAAGGGAAGGGCTTTTGCTTTCGTAAAGGTGACTACAGTGGTATCAAGTGATTATGTTACCAACAGTGAATTCTAAATGGGAAGCCTTCAGGGACTTAATCTTAGAGGCTACTAGGCTTTTCACACTGATTAAGAAATGCTTAAAAATGATTAAAAAATGCATGGGATGCATATAAATTATCAGGCGACAGAGAAGGCTATGGTAGATATAAGATAGTCTAATCAATTCACAAAGGAGGTTAGGCAAGCGAAGGCAGATTATGACAAATCTTTGGCAAAGGACGATAAGAAAAACAGCAAGGACTTCTCTAGTTATATAAACTTGAGGAGGAAGGGGATGAATCAGATTGGTCCCCTTGATATTGATGGTTCGAGTGTTGATGATCTGAATAAGTATTTTGCATCTACATTCACAAATGAGTTATTAAGGTAGGAGAATGCCAGGAGTTTATCAAACTGTAACAGGGTGCTTAATGATTTTAAAATAAATGAGAGCAAAGTGGAGGAGAAATTGTTGAAATTAAACATAAGAAAGGCACCTGGGGTGATTGGGATCTATCTAGTTATATTAAAGGCGACGGCAAAGGTAGTAAGCAAACACTTAGACATAATTATGAGAGCATCCTTAGACTCAGTGGAAGTACCCTTGGACTGGAGATGTATCCCCAATTCATAAAGGAGGATTTAAGGGTGACACGAGTAATTACAGACCAGTTAGTTTAACTTCTGTTCCAGGGAAAATAATGGTGTCACTGGTTAAAGAGGCATTACAGGATAATCTAGACAACACTGCAGTAATAATTCACACACACACACACAGCATGAGTTTGTTAAGGGAAAGTCTTATCTGACAAATCTGATTGGATACAATGATGTGGTTAAAAAGGAATTGGATGCAAAAAATAATTTTGATATCATATACTTTGATTTCAGGAAAGCTTTTGACAATGTTGTGCATGGAAGACTACTGTACAAATTGGAACAGTGTGATATTAAGGATAAGTTGCTACAATGGATAAAAAGGATTGTTGAGTGGGAGACGACAGAGAGTGTTAATCAATGGACACTGCTCTTCATGGACAATTGTTATTACTGGAGTCCCCCAGGGTTCAGCGTAGGGCCCACTGTTGTTTTGTATATTTATCAATGATATTGATGAAGGTATATCAGGCTTAATGTCGAAGTTTGCAGATAATACAAATGTTGGCAAGGTTGTTAATGACAGTAATGGCAGTGTGCTATTGTAAAAGGATCTAGAAAAGTTGGGCAGATGGGTTGAGAAGTGACAACTGAAGTTTGACAAATGCAAAGTACCACATATGGGTAGAAATAACCCCAGAGAAAAGTACCAACTGTGTGGTATTACACTTAGGGTAGTAAAAAATGAAAAAGACCTGGGAGTAAGTGTGCAGTCATATGAAGTTTTCTGAACAGTGCAGACAGGGCAGGTGATGGAGTCTTGTCAATGATATATAGGAATTTTGCCAGCAGGGACAGGGAGGTGATTATCCTGTTATACAAGGCAATGGTCAGGTCACACCTAGAGTACTGTATACAGGTCTGGAGGCTTTGGTTTTTTTTTTTTTTTTTAGGAGCATTAGCAACTAAGGCCATATTGCCCCGGGATATGCGGTGGTCATTTCCCTGACCTTTCCGTATTTGGTGGTGAAGGGCTCGAACCCCGGTCTAATCAAGAAGCGTGTGCTACGCACTGCTGCTCCTTCCCGCCTCATTTTAGGAAGAATGTAGAGTTGTTTGAATGAGTACAGAGAAGGGCAACAAGTTTGGTGAGAGGAACAAAGGGGTGTTCTTACAAGAAAGGCTTAAGTTCTGAAAATTGCAGCATCTGGTGACTAGGCACCTGCAAGGTGATCTGATTGAGGTGCTTGAATGGGTCAAGTAGGCTAAATTGTGACGGGATTCTTCCTTTTGTTCAGATTACGAACCTGAGGGGGCATAAATTCAAATTGAAGAAAGACAGTTATAGAATAGATTACGGAAATTTGCATTTTGTTAAAATTGATAGCTTAAATAAATTTATAAGGATGAACTGGACAAATGTTTAGAGAGAATTGAATGTGTGAAATTTTTTCTTTTTCTTTTTTTTTTTTTGGCTGATGCTACATAAGCTTGTTTTCTTGCATCATATGCCTCTACTAATGCTAATGCTATAACCATCATTAAAAACAACAAGGAATACATTTTAAAATTTGCATCAAAACTTGGTTCAGATGGTGCAAAAAAAAAAAAAAAAAACCCACTATGAGAACAGCTAATGACATGTCCCTCGAAGATGCAGTTTATTTGTGGTTCACACAGAGACGAAATTTAGGAGAAACCATATCTGGATCTTTGTGAAAAGCTGCTAGATTTTAACAAAAAAAAAAATTAGGCAGTCTCTCAGATTTTAAAGCCAGTGTTTTTATTTCTAAACTTTTTTTAGTCTCCAAAACAGTATTTTTGATAAGTTCGAAAATCCAAACAAATCAGAAGTCCTATCTACCTCCGGTCCCAATTAGTTTGGATTATCGACACACTACTGTATATATATATAAAAAATTTGATGTGTAAACACCTTTGGTGGCACCTACTAAATTTCAGACCAATTTGAATCGATTTTATGAAACAGAAATGTGTCAGCTACTTTCCAGATAGGCTCTTACACTAACAATCAACCGTTCTTTTGGCCTTTCTCATGGTTCAACCAGCACAAAGCATCATGGGAAAGGCAAAAAGAATGGAGTTGGGAGAGAGGATCAAGCAGCAAAGAATCATGCGAGGTGATTTTGGATATGCTCAGAGCTGGCATAAACCAGGTGGCTGCAGAAAAACGTTTATGATTAGGGACATACCACTTAGTTGGCTTTGGGTTAACCATTGTCACCCGTGGCAGAAATCTTTTGGTGATCGGAGAAATGGATATCTTGCAAAATTTAAAGCAAAATAAAGCATTTAAAGTAAAGCAAAATTTTAAATAAAAAAAAATAAATAACATGGTTCTACCAGTGCAAAGCATCATAGAAAGAACGGAGTTGGAAGAGGAGATCACACAAAGGATCATGGGAGGTGATCTTGGATGTGCTCAGGGTTGGCATAAAACAGCTGGTTGTGGAAAAACATTTATGATTCAGGGCATACCACTTAGATGGCTTTGGGCTAACCATTGCCACCTGTGGCAGAAACCTTTAGGTAACCAAAGAAATGGATATCTTGAGGGCAGTGTGCACAGTAGTTCCATCTATATTACTGAAGCAGTTGTATATTTCCATCAAGAGGCAAATCATAAATGTTTTTCTGCAATCAGCTGGGCTGGCCAAGAATATCTGAATTGGTTTGGAATAATTGCAATGAGTACATAAAAAAAAAAAAAAATGTGGTGCTTGGTAGTTGTTATATTTAGATAGTATCTGTGTCCTGCTGTCTGTATGATGATGAAATTGATAGTATGAACCAGAGCTATAATGTTCAATACGTTCTACGTTTATATCATATGGAAGTATTTTTCATATCATATTGAGTTAAACTTCTCTTATTCTTTTAAGAGTATGATGATGAAAGTAAGATGATAAATAGTGACAAAGTGTTGTGTTACATGCTGTTATTTGGTCTGCTCCAAGTACATGTAAAAAAAAGAAAAAAGTGTAATTGTTTAAATGCTAGTATGACAGGTGTGAAATTGGGCTGAGTGCATGTAGTGTGTGTTTTTCTAACAAACCCCCCAAATTAGACTACAGTGGAACAACCTACCAGGAACTGCCCACCCCTACTGTGCAGACATCATGTCTTCTCTTCTGAGGCATAACATGGGATCTGCTGACACTGGCTTCAACTGCCCAATGTGGCGTCACTAACAGAGAAGCACTGCATGATTACAGTGTAATTTCCTCTCCCCACATAGGGCACCCTGATCCGACTTTACTCTCACAATCCCTGTCTCCCTTCCCCACCACCTATCTCAAGCTTTTCTGTTCTAAGGTACCCTCCTCCTGTGGAGGATGGGCTTCTTCCACAGGGGGTGCTCCTCTATTCTTTTAACTTCCTATTTTGGGGTGGAAAGTCTTCCTATCATCTACCTGCTTTATTATTTGTTCCTCTCCTCTTCATCTGCCTTCCCTGCTCCCTTTTTATGCTTTCCAGAGGTCCCCCCCTCCCAGGGGCCATTCTTGGCAAGCTCAGGTATCCTGGGATACCTGAGCCCTTTCTATTCCCTACTATAACAGGCCTGCCTCCTCAGGGCAATGGACAGGAACCTGGGGTCCCACCAGAGGTCCTACAACTAAATGGTAAGAGGAACACACCAATGAAACTCACATTCTCTGGCCTTTACAGAGTTTGTACACAAACACAGTATGCAAATGCAGAGTTGGAGGGTGGGCCCTTGGTGCTGCTTGACAATCAGCTCTATAGCCCTCTACTACTACAAGGAGGTAGGCTAGACATAGATAAGTCTCCAGCCGGGACACACCCTGTACATCGCCCAGGCTTGCCAGGAGTGGCCCTTAAAAAAAAAAAAAAAACCCCTTTGGAAGTGTTTTTGTAAAAGGAGCATGGGGGTGATAGTTCAAGTGTTGGAGAAAAGGTGAAGATAAAGAAGGTGGTAAAAGGAAGACATTCACGAGAAAAATGGAAGTTAAGGAGGACAGAGGGTCATCTTTGTGGAAGAAGCCCATCCTCCACAGGGAAGGGGGGGAAAACGTTAAGAGCAGTGTATGAGAAGGATCAGTGTGACTTTTCTGATATATATATCCCAGCTATAGGCAAGATTACTCCAAGTGTTTCGTAATATAGACATGCTCAGCTTTTGTTTGGTTTATTATGTATGAAGTTTAAATGCTTTTCATGAATTAAAATATTTAATGACAAAAAATTCGGCAAGATTCAAATTGCAAGCCACAAAAATATTTAATAGTAAATAATTTAGTTTCATAAATCACAAAACCATAAACCATTAAAGCCATATTACAATAAGCACAACAGAGTCTAAATCCTTACCTACTGCAATCATGCCAGCCTTTATGTCTCCAGACATCTCCCTATCAATGGCTTGTGTCACACTATGCCCTGTCATGTTGTGGTATTCATAAAACACCAGACTCAGATGTTCATAGCTTTCAGCAGCAATAATAGCATTAAAGGTGGATTCATCAGTTCCCCACTTACCAACTCCAGCAGCATAGAGAACCTAATGTTTCAACATACTGCAGTTTTAATATCAAAAACTGAGTTATCTTAATTTTAATATAACTTTATATCGTTTTCTATAAAATTTAATTGCAACTTTATATTAATTTAGTTTAATACTGGAATACGAAAATAATATCAAGACATCAATTCACTTCTCATAATACTCCCTGTGCCGTAAGGAAATCAAGGAAACTGAAAGCAAAAAAAGCAGTCCACAGAATTAATTGGATAATCTGATTGCGACTTAAAATGAACTCCTTTACATAGTTCCTTTTATCTAAGTTCCTTGCTTAACCTGACATCCATGTAAATCAAATTTACTTAATGATTCAAAGTTAAATTTGATCAATGTGATATGCATTACAATAATGTAACTGGCATGTATATTAAACTCCCCATTATCAACGGTGCTGGTGCTAACTTAGTGACATCCCAGATGAGAAGTTTACTTAAGTGGCTCACCTAATGTGCCCCAAAATACCCTGATAGGATTTATCACAATTAATGCCGATCATGATAACCATGCTCTGAAAGTCGCCTAAATATTCATGGAAAATACAGTGCATGGGCATGCAATGTATAAGGAATGAATGGATGCATTGGCAAAACTACATTACAGTATACTAAGGAAAGCAGCACTATCTCAATGCAGATTAAATGAAAAATTTGAAATAGCTCACCATTTACCGCTCGATGCAAGGTTGCTAATAGGGCCACTTGTCTGATGATAGAACCAAGTAGTTCTAAAACTGGTCACAGTAGTGCCTTGAGCTTTTAATGGATAATGGGTTCACATAATATGGGATGTTATCTGATTAAAAGCAATATTAGTTACTTTAGGTTGAATACATGGGCAAAAATGAAATCACTTTCAAAGAGCATAATTCTGAGCACTGTCACTGTCAAAAGAGGAGCAATAGTGTTCCCAGATGGGAACTCTATTGATGAAAAACACACACAGAGAAGCATTATTGATGAGGCTATTTCAAAATCTGCATTATGTCTGTGAACTGCTAAAATGAGTGAACCCACAAAGACATGTCATCATTGTACAGGTACTCTCATATAACACGGTAGTTAGGTTCCTATAAAATGTCGTGTGGTGCGAAATCGTGTTATACAAGACTAAGAAAAAGTACAAAAATGGGGGTTACGTTCCAAAAGCTAACAAAAATACACTATTTCATTAACAAAAATACACCATTCTGGATTTCATGTATCTTCTGCTCTCTTTAAAAAATCAGTAATCTGGGTTTGTTTGCTTTTTGATAAATCTTTGTGAATTTCATCATATGGAACTAAGAATTTTTGAAGTATCCTTTTGGGCTCCTTTCATTCAAGAATCTGCATCCAAAAAAATAAGATTCTAATTGCTCGGCTGACTTTATGCCTTCCCGTATGCTTTTTAGTATAAAATTTGAAAGTTTAGAATTTATCTGCACTATCATCCTCTGAATTGATTTGGTTGGTTTACCTCTGATGCCATTTCCACCATATCTGTTTGCCAGCCTCTTTTTCTACCAGTAATTCTTGAATGCCTTCAGTAATCATATCTTTTTTTAAGATGAGGGGACTAGGTGACTAGGCCATGCTACTCTGTGTATATTGTCTATAAATTGCATGTGTCCTGAGGTTGATTTTCTGTTTTGATGGACAAAAAACCAGAGTTTCCAGGAGAAAAACCATGCTACCCTCACCGGAGCACAATTAACTCAGCCACGTTGTGAAAAAGACCGATAAAAATTCCTCCTGTCATTGATGGGATTTGAACTCAGGTCTTGAGTGGAGTTGTGGGCAATTCTATCAACTGTGCTACCTACAAGGACTTTAGTAATCATGTCATCAAAACCTTCCCCTCCTACCGACGTAACAAGTTCTACTATTGCACCGATTCCGTTTTCTGCCGGTTCAACCATATTTCCTAAATGAACTAACTCTTGAGCATACATTTTTCCACACGCATTTAACGTTGATGGTTTTACTTCTTTCAGTGATAAAGCTACGATTCTGATACAGTCCACAACTGAGAAATGTTTCCATGCCTCCATTACTTCAATAGATTCAGGATCAATTTTTTCAAAAATCCATTGTAACGATTTTCTGATGTAATGAGTTTTAAAGGTGGATATAATGCCTTGATCTAATGGCTGAATGAAAGAAATTGTATTAACCTAGTACAACATTGATGTAGCCGAGCTGTTAGGAGTGTGAGTGCAGCAGCACACGCTCTTTGAGTGGACCGGGTTCAAGCCCATGACTGCTAAATACGATTAACATTTGTATTGATTGATTTATTGTAAACTCCACTGACCTGGTGGTCGTGGCTGGAATATAAACAAGAACTGTGGTGGTAGGAACATAACTTCAACATTTGGATGGCCTGATGCTATCCAATAGTAATAAAACTTTGAAATCTAGATTTTCCCACAAGTTCAACAGCAGAGAACTTAACGTGGGGATTTCCCAACAAAATAAAATAAAGTGATTTCGAAATAATTTTTGTTTTGACTACTGAGTCAACAAAGGTGATTTAAAAAGAGTGGAAATGTTGAAAAATTACATCCAACATAATAGCAGGTTCCCCCCCCTCCCGCACAAAAGCTCAAAAATACCATTATGTGAGGTTTACCGAAATTCTCACGGTAACACAGTTTCGCTCTAACTGTGTTATATAAGTACTGTATTGTGCAAGGATTGCCGCAATTTATCAATCATGTTAGAGAAAAACCGTGTTGTAGGAGTACCGTGTTATACGGGGGTTGCCTGTAGTTAAATTTTCCTGGTTGAAATGATACAAACCTTGAAAGCCAATCATTTAAAAATAATTTGTGTCCAAATTTGATGAAAATGGTTTTTCAACAGATAGCTATGTACTATACAGAGCAGTCTGATGAAAAACATTTCACTGTTACCTTGGTTTTGGTTTGGTTTTTTTTTTTTAGGAGCATTAGCAACTAAGGCCATACTGCTCCGGAATATGTAGTGGTCATTTCCTGACATTTCCGCGTCCTCCGTATTTGGTGGTGACGGGCTCGAACCCCGGTCTAATCAAGAAGTATGTGCTATGCACTGCTGCTCCTTCCCACCTGGCTACGGAGGCGCCCCACTGTTACCTAGCAGATCAGTCATGATAAGAACATTTGAGCAGTCCAGCAGACAAACAAAAATAAATCTTCAAGTCTTTCTCATGCAAATTGCTTTGACTTTTACTAACAAATCATCCGTTTTACATGAAATTGTGTGAACTTTTTGTATATGCTTTCATTCCTTTGAACAAGTTAAACCACTCAAAATGTCACAGGTTTATGGAAAAATATAATTGTAGACCCATACTTGATTAATCCACATCATGCAAAAATAAATCAGTGCTAGGAAGAAATGAATGATGCAAATAATATGAAGAAGTGTAAGAGCAAAAGTTGCTTCTCTCAATTTTTTTAATTGATGCAGAGGACCTAATCATGGCCAATGTGACGACTGGAGCCCTTCAATCTGATCATCTTGGCTATATATTTCTTCTGACAATCGAGGTTTCAGAAAAAGTCAATCACTCAGTGATATGCAAATTTTTTGATACATTTGCTTTTGCTATGGCCACAGGGAGCTCACCACAACATTCTTCTTCCTTTTTTTTTTTTTTTTTGATTGAGGCTGTTCCATATATGATTAAAGCAGGTGCTGCAAAAAAAGCATTCTATTGCAGAATGATGCAGTATTCTCACTAAGACAACTGTTGTACATTGAGTTTCTGAGGAAGTGACAAGTAAATTTTTAAAATGTTGACTCAAAAATAACAGAGTAAGGAACTTGGTTAAATGTCTGCATTTATTATTGCAAGAACTTCGTGATGACTGTGAGAGGAGTGGTGAACAACAATGAAAGGGAAAATGTTACATCCATTTAAACTGCACAAAACATGTTTGCCAAACGAAATGTGGATTGGTTGGTTTTTGTTGGATTTTTTTGGCACAAAGGCAACTTGGGCCATATTGCACCTATTTATTAGAATTATGTGACAAAGATGTTGAAGTTTTTTAATTATGGTTTATATCTGGTTGAAATATCCTATTAGTTTTAAATAAGTAAATATATTCTCAATGCTCAATGTTGTATATTTATAGGGAGATGGAAGGCTCTTTGTCGCACCATGTGGTATTGTGGACATTCTATAAGGAAATGTTTCATAGTGACAAGAACAGAAAGTTAAGTTTTTTTTATCGAGAATCAGGCCAAGGAAACAAATACTATTTGATAGAGGTATCAGTTGGTTTTCTAGTCTTATTTTTGGATCTGGGTACATTTTTCACTTTCTACAGAAGTGAATGGCCATTGTTTTTTGTAGCAATATTCTGTATCCATTGTTTTTTGTCCACAATTCTATTTTTTTAACTGTGCTTTGTAATTACCTTTCAATCATGTTCATATTTTGTGAATGGCATGAAATGGTAACATCATCTGCATAGAGGAATATTTCAACCGTGTTCAGTAGGTCTTTTGTAATAGAGCTTATTTTGATTGCGAACAAAGTTCCACTCAGCACTGAACCCCGAGGAACTCCATCTTCCTGAATATATGCTTGTGACAGACTGTTTTGATATTTTACTTGGAAGGTTCTGAGCTTCAGAAAATTTTGTACTAAGATTGGTAAGTGGCATCGCAAACCAATGTTGTGTAGGTCATTCAGAATGCCATATCGCCAGGTAGTGTCGAAGGCCTTTTCTATGTCGAGACTGATCATAATTAGATGCTCATTTCTTAGAAAAGCATTGTGAATATTTGCCTGTTTTTATCACGGGGTCCAGAGATGATCTATTTTTACGAAAGCCATATTGATTTATGTTTGGTATTTTATAGGTTTCCAAAAACCAGGTTAGTCAGTTGTTTGACATTTTCTCCAGGGTTTTCCCGAGGCAACTTGTTAGAGCTATTGGTCGATAGTTTATGGGAATTGTATGATCTTTGCAAGGTTTGGGGAAGGCAATTACCATAGCGTGATGCCAGGAGTTTGGATAACAATTTTCTAAGTAAATTCTATTGTATAGTATGAGTGATGTATTTAAAGATTTTTGACTAAGCTGTTGTATCATTTGATAATGAACACCATCAGGTCCTGCAGAACTCTTCCCTGACTTCGCCAGAGCATTTTGCAGTTCTATGTTGGGGGGTTAGTTATATGGGAGATGTTGTCTGGTATTAAAGTTTATTTTGTATTTTTAAGCTACAGATTTAGTTTTCTGAAAGGATGGAATGTATGCTGATACATTTGCAAAAGTAGCTGCAAGAATGTTTGCGATTTCCTTGGAGTTAGTGATATCCTGTCCATTCCAGCTTATTAGTAGTGTTGGTACTGAAAGAAATTCCCCATTAAGTTTTCTGATTTTGTTCCATATAACACGGGTATCTGTATTTTTGTTAATTGTGGAGGCAAAACGTATCCACGATTCCTTTCTACTCCTACACCGGACATATCTGGCTCCAGCTCTAGCTTTTTTAAAATTTATGAGATTGAGAGAGGTGGGATACTTTGGGAAGAGATTCCAAGCCTTATTCTTCTCTCTCTCTCTCTCTTGGCTATACTGCATTCATTATTCCACCACGTTGCGGCATGTTTATGATATTTTCCAGAAGACTGGGGTATTGTAGCTTCAGCTGCCATTAAAATTTGATTTGTGATACGAGTTACAGCATTGTCTATAGGCTGAGTGGTGATTGTTTGTTCATCTATTGTCGCAAGTGTTTCATATTTTGTCCAGTCAGCTTTATGGAATCTCCATCTTTTTTGGCCATCATGATGTGAAACATCATTTGTTAATA
This sequence comes from Mastigoproctus giganteus, assembly GCF_048544385.1. NCBI lineage: Eukaryota > Metazoa > Arthropoda > Arachnida > Uropygi > Thelyphonidae > Mastigoproctus > Mastigoproctus giganteus. The sequence continues at coordinate 83,411,525 of NC_143582.1, read as the reverse complement.
TTTTGCAGACCACAGGGAAATGGTCACTATTCAGGGGATTATTCAAGTTCGTCCATTCAATAAGTGGTATAAGGCTGGTGAACATATGGAGATGTCAATTGCAGAAGTTGTTCCGGTGGGCAAATGTATGCATGTCTCGACTCCCATATTCAGGAGCGAGAGATTTTCCAATAATTTTTCAATCAATTTTCCCCCCTTTGTCTTGGTGGTGAGATCCCCACAGGGGATGATGTCCATTTACATCACCCATAATAACAACTGGGGGTGGTAGCTGAGTTACTAATGCTTCAAGATCTACATATGTATACTCTTGATTTGGAGGAAGGTAACGTGAGACCAGTGAGAAAGTAAACGCTACTGAGACTCTTACTGCAACTGCTTCCAAAGATTTTTGTAGTTGGAGGCATTTACATGGAATTCTGGAGTCCATTAGAATAGCCACCCTGCCATGTGTTCCACTGGAAGGAATTCGATCTTTTCTATAGGTACCATAATGGTTTATAGCAGGCCCTTGTTATAATGCGGTTCACTTTACTGATTTGCTATAACGCTGTTCTTATATTATAAACTGATATCTGAAGGCGCCTCCATAGCCAGGTGGGCAGGAGCAGCAGTGCGTAGCATACACTTCTTGATCAGACCGGGGTTCGAGCCCGTGACTACCAAATACGGAGGATGCGGAAAGGTTAGGGAATGACCGCCGCATATCCTCGGAGCAATATGGCCTTAGTTGCTAATGCTCCTAAAAACCAAATAACTAACTAACTAACTAACTAACTGGTATCTGACTATAACGCTGTCTTAAATCATTACAATGCTCTTTTACCAGCGTACAGATTGCATTTTTGCATATTTAATGAAAACGTTTCATCTGATGGAGTCGATAGCCTGAAGATGAAGAGCAAAACAGCATTAAAATGTTTCCCACGCCGACTTGAGAAATTATCCCACACTCGGTGAAATTTTCTTGCACGTTAATTTAATTGCAGTACGGTGACTCGTTACATAGTTTCAAGATCAAAATTTTAAAAAATTATCAACTATATTGCTTGTAATATTTGTGTTATATGCATTTATTCGAAGTCCAGTCATCACTCAGCAAACATCGTGCGTAACGGACAGTTTACTCAAACATTGTATCATAATTAATGCGAGCAATGCAGTTACATTTTCGAAGAGTTAATAATGGCGGATAAGAATGAAAAAGCAACAATGTCTGGATGCAGTACGAAGACTACAAATGTAAGAAAAAGACTGAATTTGAAAATAGATTAGACGTTTTGAAGCGAATCGATTCCGGTCAACGACAAGCAGATGTGTGCCATATCTTGGGACTGGCAAGTTTAACTGTAAGAACAATTATAAAAAATAAAAAATTAATTTTATCAGCAGAAAGACAGCTGTTCTACTGCAAGCAACTAGGGCTAGGCCGGTTATTAGGATTGAAATGGAGAGACTTTAATTTTATTGAAGATAATATCCAATGCAGAATTCAGTTAAGTTAAATATTATTAAAAAAAAAAAATTTTTTTTTTTATGTGGAACCATTTAAAACTAGTAAGGGCTGGTTGAATAGATTTAAAATCTAGGGAGCAGCCGCAAATGCAGGTCAAGGAGCTGAAACTTTCAAAAAAGAATTTGTTAAAATTATTGAAGAGGGGTATAATGTGTTATGCTTCTCAACAAGTTTTTAACATAGATGAAGCAGGAGTTTTTTTGGAAACGAATGCCTAAAAGAAGTCTCATATTGAAAGAAGAAAAAAACATACCAGGTTTCAAAGCGGCAAAGGATCGGTTGACTTTATTGTTGGGTGGTAACGCTGCGGGGGATTTAAAATTAAAACCCCCTTTTAGTTTACGAGGACGAGGGCCAAATTACAACCCAAAATCGACACAATTTTAATGATTAAATTCAACTATTGAATTAAATCAATTAAAATCAATTTAGATCAATTAAATTCATGATTTTAATTGGAAATTTAAGTTTAATTTTGATACCTAAGTAGTTACCATATAATTATATACGTATGTAATGTATAATATTTTGATTGACATTTATGCATCGTTTTACTACCATTTATTATTGATTAGGAAATATCCTATGGCATCGACCGTAACTTACAAATACATATATTACCTTATGGGAATGCAGCGCTCATTTAGCGTAGATTCACTTAGTGCTCTGTTTTTCCAGAACAAATTACCAGCGTTAAGCCGGGGTCACCTGTACTTGTGGAGTTAGATTAGTTTCTTGAAGGCAGACACCAACCGGATGATATTTATCAATTAAGTCACGAATGTCACTGATGTTACTGCAGAAACCTCGACAATTCCACTGTATTATTGTACGCATTATATTGGGTTTGCTTTTGTATCTGTCTTTTTCCGAACGGCAGTCTGCTTATTTCGTTCAGGTCTTTTCTCTCTTTTAGAGAAGTGTGGACGAGTATCCATCTCTTCCTCAGCGTGTATTTCTAAGATCGGTTCCTCTAATACTTCTTTTTTGTATGTATCCATGTGATCACGAACAGCATTTTTGTCTTCTGTGTCTCTATCTTTAGCATTTGTGGATGGCTGGGGGACAGAAGATGAATCTGGCAGAATTGTAACTGGTGTGTTGATGGCTTGATTGGAAGTTGTCATTGAGAATGACTTAACTGATGGAACTAAGATTGAGCGAGCCCAATCAGATATAGAGATGTGTGTGGGGGGGGGACCGTAACAATGGTTTGAACCGCAGTAGTTTTTTTTTTTTTTTTTTTTGTTAGTTGTTGGCGCATCGGCTTCTGTGGCCATATTGCACCTCCCAAGGTTTTTGCATTTTCTACTCTGATCCAAGCCCAAGGCGGGATTCGAACCCGCGACCTTTGGGTTGAAGGGCGGGCACTTTATCCACCCGGCTAGCCCTGTTGGCACCACAGTAGTAGAGGTAGCAATAGCACTTGTCTGTTTTTGTTGTTGGACAGTTGCTGTGTATGTGCGTGTTACTACAACCGACGATATTTGTTTCTTTGCTTCAAGACACACAACTTTATGCTCGGTTTTGTACTTCTGAATCATTTTTTTCTCTTTTCCATGTTTAACAGTCTTTGGAATAATATTGGCCTCTATAGTTTGGACACTATAAAGACTATGTAGAACATTCGGTATGGATATGATCTTTAGACCCACATGAAGCACATACTGCAGCCCCTCGACATACTGCCTGTGAATGCTTAAATTTTTGACATTTGAAGCATCTGATAGGGTTTGGTATGTATGGTCGGACATGATGGTTCAAATATCCGGCTTTTACAGAATTTGGTGGATTTGGCGAGTTGAAAGTTAGTATGATGGTTCTGGTTGGAAGCAAAGAGCCATCCCTTTTAATTAGGATTCTCTTGACCTGAATAATGTTTTGATCTGAGAGTTCTTGTTCAATTTCTTCCTCAGATACATGTAGAAGATCCCATTCTGTTATAACTCCTTTTGAATAGTTTAAGGTGCATGGGGTGACAGTTCTATGGGAGTTCCTCCAAGTGTTTTCAATTTAAGTAACTTCTCAGAGTGCTTGTGTTGGGTTGTTTCAACAAGCAGGTCACCTGATTTTAGCCTGCGAATCATTTTTGGTGAGCCAGCAGCATTCTCTAAACATTTCTGAATCAGAAAAGGAGAGAGCTTGCTGATTGGCTGGTCAGTCAAGGAATGTATTATAAGGAAGTGAGGCCAGATATTCTGGTCTGTATCCTTCTTTTGTCTCTTAGCACAGGAAGGGTTGTGATCTTCCTGCTCTCTAGAATGTAGTAGTAGTAGTAGTGGCACTTGATGCAAGAAAGCAAGTGTAGGAGCTTATGCAGCATCAGCCAAAAAAAAAAAAAAAAAAATCACACCATACCCTCCAATTGCCTGTCCAGTTCCTCCTTAAATTTTTTTAACCTATCAACTTCCACAATGACAGATGGAAGTTTGTTCCAGCAATTAACCACCCGCTGGCTAAAGGCAAATTTCCGCACATCTATTCTACATCTATCCTTTCTTAATTTGAACTTATGTCCCCGTAGGTTCGTATTCTGAACAAGTGGGAGGATCCCATCAGAATTCAGCGTGCTCAACCCATTCAAGGCCTTATAGACCTCAATCAGATCACCGCGCAGGTGCCTAGTCTCCAGCCACTGCAATTTGCAGAACTTAAGCCTCTCTTGGTAAGAGGATCCCTTCATTCCCCTCACCAATCGTGTTGCTCTTCTCTGTACACGCTCAAGCAAATCTACATTCTTCCTAAAATGAGGCCTCCAGACCTGTACGCAGTACTCAAGGCGTGGCCTGACCATTGCCTTATAAAGAGGGACAATCACCTCCTTTTCCCTGCTAGCAAAATTCCTATATATCATTGACAAAACCCCATGACCTGCCCTAGCAGCCTGTCCACATTGCTCAGAAAACTTCATATCTGACTGCACAATTACTCCCAGGTCTTTTTCATTTTCTACCACCTTAAGTGTAGTACCACACAGTTGGTACGTTTCTCTGGGGTTACTTCTACCCATATGCAGTACTTTGCATTTGTCAAGGTTAAACTTCAGTTGCCACTTCTTAGCCCATCTGCCCAGATTATCTAGATCCTGTTGCAGTAGCACACTGCCATTACTGTCATTAACAACTCTGCCAACCTTCGTGTCATCTGCAAACTTCGACATTAAGCCTGATATACCTTCATCAATATCATTGATAAATATACAAAACAACAGTGGACCCAACACCGAACCCTGTGGGACTCCACTAATAACATTAGTCCACGAAGAGCAGCACCCATTGATTACCACCCTCTGTCTTCTCCCACTTAACCATCCTTTTATCCATTGTAGCAACTTACCCTTAATACCATTCTGCTCCAATTTGTACAGTAGTCTTCCATGCGCAACAGTGTCAAAAGCTTTCCTGAAATCCAAGTATATGATATCAAAATTATTTTTTGCATCCAGTTCCTTTGTGACCACATCATAATAACCAATCAAATTTGTCAGACAAGACTTTCCCTTAACAAACCCATGCTGTGTCTGAATTATTGCTGCAGTCTTGTCTAGATGATCCTGCAATGCATCTTTAACCAGTGACTCCATTATTTTACCCGGAACAGAAGTTAAACTAACTGGTCTGTAATTATTCGTGTCACCCTTCGAACCTCCTTTGTGAATTGGGGATACATTTGCACATCTCCAGTCCGTGGGAACCTCCCCTGAATCCAAGGATGCTCTCATAATTATGGCTAAGGGTTTGCTTAGTTGCTTTGCCGCCTCCTTTAATATAACTGGATAGATCCCATCCACCCCAGGTGCCTTTCTTATGTTTAACTTCAACAATTTCTCCTCCACTTTGCTCTCAGTTATTACAAAATCATTAAGCACACTGCTACAATTTGATAACCTTCTTCCATTTTCAAACTGTAATGATTCCTCACGTGTGAATGTAGATGCAAAATACTCATTCAGTTTGTTTGCTATCTGAGCAGGATCATCAACAGTCGAACCATCGATGTCAAGTCAACAAGCAGGTCACCTGATTTTAGCCTGCGAATCATTTTTGGTGAGCCAGCAGCATTCTCTAAACATTTCTGAATCAGAAAAGGAGAGAGCTTGCTGATTGGCTGGTCAGTCAAGGAATGTATTATAAGGAAGTGAGGCCAGATATTCTGGTCTGTATCCTTCTTTTGTCTCTTAGCACAGGAAGGGTTGTGATCTTCCTGCTCTCTAGAATGTAGTAGTAGTAGTAGTGGCACTTGATGCAAGAAAGCAAGTGTAGGAGCTTATGCAGCATCAGCCAAAAAAAAAAAAAAAAAATCACACCATACCCTCCAATTGCCTGTCCAGTTCCTCCTTAAATTTATTTAACCTATCAACTTCCACAACGACAGATGGAAGTTTGTTCCAGCAATTAACCACCCGCTGGCTAAAGGCAAATTTCCGCACATCTATTCTACATCTATCCTTTCTTAATTTGAACTTATGTCCCCGTAGGTTCGTATTCTGAAGCATTTGAAGCATAGGGTTTGGGGGGTTTGGTATGTATGGTCGGACATGATGGTTCAAATATCCGGCTTTTACAGAATTTGGTGGATTTGGCGAGTTGAAAGTTAGTATGATGGTTCTGGTTGGAAGCAAAGAGCCATCCCTTTTAATTAGGATTCTCTTGACCTGAATAATGTTTTGATCTGAGAGTTCTTGTTCAATTTCTTCCTCAGATACATGTAGAAGATCCCATTCTGTTATAACTCCTTTTGAATAGTTTAAGGTGCATGGGGTGACAGTTCTATGGGAGTTCCTCCAAGTGTTTTCAATTTAAGTAACTTCTCAGAGTGCTTGTGTTGGGTTGTTTCAACAAGCAGGTCACCTGATTTTAGCCTGCGAATCATTTTTGGTGAGCCAGCAGCATTCTCTAAACATTTCTGAATCAGAAAAGGAGAGAGCTTGCTGATTGGCTGGTCAGTCAAGGAATGTATTATAAGGAAGTGAGGCCAGATATTCTGGTCTGTATCCTTCTTTTGTCTCTTAGCACAGGAAGGGTTGTGATCTTCCTGCTCTCTAGAATGTGTTGGGGCATTGATCCTACAACAGGCAGTATTGGTATAGGGAGGCTGGAGCAGTGCCTGGTGTGACCAAACGAGAAGTAGTAGGGGTTAGTAACAAACTATGAGAAATAAAGAAAGGTGGCTTGCCTTCCTTGCTCTGTACAAGTACTTCTGTAATAAGAGCAGTTATGAAATAAATAGATTTCTTAACAACAGGAAAGTAAAAGAATTGTAAATCACTTTTGGATATTGCACTGGAAGCACAGAGATATCGTTTGGCACCCGGATCCCTAAATGTGGAGGGAAGCTTAACAGATATAAAAGATAACTATTAATTTTTTGCATTTTATCAAACATCATAAAATGAAGCCAGACAGTGAATGACGCTATTGCCCTAATTAAAAAAGTAATGCAGGCAATCTCAATGAAACTGAAGACTATGGGAAGAGCGCATACGCGTGTGTGTGTGTGTTTTTTTATTTTCTTACATCATTCAGCACTATTAATACTAAGACAAGGTTGGATGGACAACCCATAACTGCCTAATTAAATAAAATGCTGAATAAGAACACATGATTTCAAACCAAGTGTAAAATTTCCAGTACCTCAATTAGAGAAAAGGCTAACTGATATGGAGGAAAAACTAACAACAACTGGTTTAATTCAAATATGCTCTGATAACATCTCCAGATGTTGAAAGGAGCCTTTCCAGATATAAGAATCTTTTGACAAATAACCATGCTCCTTTAGATTCAATCATCTCAAAATGCAAAGGGGCACTGTTTAGTAAGCTGCAATGCAGACTAAGGTATGGAGGGAAGGGACCTTCAAATATTGAAGTGATCCCCCACCCCACCACAGAAACTCAAATTTTTGAAAGTTTCTCATTTTTATAGCAACTGGAAAGTTAATAATATAAAATTTTATCAGAAAATAAAGTCAAGTAATAATAATAACAATGCATCATTATTTTCATTTATGAACAGAACAAATATGAACTCTGTTTTTATTAATAGGGTGCTTTTTGTGTCATGAGTATTTGTCTAGCCTCTTTTGCACAAAAAAAAACGAGATAAATTTATGCAAATATAACTAGCACGTTTACTTCCTGTGATTCATGCTTCAATTACAGCATATTTAATAATATACTAATGAACTTAGCACTACAAAATTACATATATTTCAAAATTTATTTATATTATTGTAAAAAAAATTACTCTGATGTTTTATTGTTTATTGAATAAAGAAAGAAAATTGTTCCTTCTTATAAAAAATGGTTATTTAATTTCTGTCAATGATTACATTATTAGTAATAGTATTTGCCATATAGTGCAGCAAGGAAGCCACAGGCTTTTGCTGCACTGGCAAAAAAAAAAAAAAAAAAAAAAAACACCATTATTTACACTATTCTTAATCAACATGACTCTTCCTGGATATCACAGAATAAATGTTTATTCAAGCATTCCCTTTTATTTGCATTGTGTTAAAACACTTTATTCTGAGGGTGGGAGTTCAATACTGTTGCAAATTATTTTACTGACCAGATGACTCAGTATGGGACAATGATAGACAAGTAAGGTTTGGCATTGTTTATTTTGAGGACAATAGTTTTAAATTGCTGCAAGTGATTTTAATGGCCAAGTATGAATTGTGGCCCAGAATCTGCATTGTTCCTTTTTGTATATAGCTCTTAAGGACATTTATTCTGAGGATAGGAGTTCTTGATTGTTTGAGTGGATATTGTTTTTATAAATATGTGGGTGAGGCTATGCAAGTAATTTTTTAGGGGTCTACAGAACATACTAAAATATTATTTAGTTTGTTCTGTAAATGAGACTAAGTGAAGCTACAGTTTTCAGAGTTGCCAGCCTCGTACAGTCTCCAGAGTATTTCTAAACTCTCCCATGACAAAAAGTAAAACTTGGAAAATTTCTTGCCTCATTTAGTCTTGTTTAGCCAATACAATTTTATATTATAATTTACTTTTCTAATACATTTTTGAATGATTTGATAGTCAGAAAGTTACATGCCAATGAAAACAACTTTTTCCTTTTCTTTTTACATACAGCTCTTGACAGAAATAAAATAAATACCACTTTTACAAAGATGAACAATTTTAGTTTCTTTATTTCAACTGATTCTGATAACAGATAAACTGCTTTACTTATTGGAGAATTGAAGTGATGAAACCCATGTTTAGTTTCCAGAAAAAATCTTTGGACCCCCCCCCCATCTTTCCTCATGCAGCATGATTGATGTCTTTTGAGGTTATAATGAGCATTGCGGCAAGATCCAATCTCCCCTGCATTTTTCAGCTCTAAAATGGTGTTCACAGGCCAGTCACTAGATAGTCCACCAGACTGAAACTATTGGTAACTCTCTAGAAGGAATATGAATCAGCCAGTACATAATCTCACTGCCAGATAGTGACTGGAGGGAGTCCAAGTACTACGAATGCAGGGAGCATTGCCAAGGCTACATGATGTCAAGGATCTACATATGTGTACACCTTATCCAAAAATGTCATTATTTCATACCTCACTTTTACTTACTACTGAATAGATCATGAATAGTCAAACTAACAGATAAAACTTATCTGCAAAAAGATCTAAACCTCCCAAAAATTTCCTCATTCATTTCACAAAAGTGAGTGGTCTCAGTTCTAATCTCAATGATTTCCATTTCCGCTTACAGTCTGCCAAACCTCATTTACTTTTTTTTGACAAAATCTCAGTTATCAGTTGATTCAACCACTGCTCATCTCAGTTGTCCAAATTAGGCACTGTATGATTCCTTTCACTTGTGCATATATTCGTTCTGATATTCCCTGTCAGAGACTTAGTAATTTGGAATCTCCTCTTTTTGATCTTCTCTGGCTTAAAATCTCTCTACCACATTCTATCAAATGATTCCCTTCTAATTTTGACACACACACACACTCACACTCACTCTCTCTCTCTCTCTCTCTCTCTCTCTCTCTCTCTCTCTCTCTCTCTCTCTCAGGGTTACTCGGGAACTGTTTTTTTTTTTGTTTTTTTTTTTTCCTGGTGCAGCATAAGCCTCAGGCTTCCTTGCATCATATGGATATTAATAATAATAATAATAATAATAATAATAATAAATTCATCTGCTGCCTCTATCATTCTCCCAACTTTACTAATCACTTGGAACTCTGACTTCCTTTTTTTGAAACCTGACTTTCTCCAGACAAACTTTCTTAACAGTTGGACTGGAGAAAATCAAGGTTTTTACCTTGGTGATTTTAATGTTTATAACTAGCTGGCCTCTGTTTTCTAATCACATAGACCCAGCTAGACAAGATGCTAAGGCTTTTGCAATTACTAATGACCCCACTCAGACTGTTCATTTATCTACCAGAATACCAAACAATCCTAACACACAACCTTTTTTCTAATCCTTCCAAGTCCACACTCACGGTGAGTGTGGACTCTAAGCACCTCAGACCATAACTTGGTGATGGTTTCTTCTGCAATGCAGCCTTTCTCTCATGGCTATTCTCAAGCAAATGTTGTTAGCATTACTGTTGCAAACTTTTCTCTCTTCTGAAATGTTAACACAAAGTTTTGTTCATAACAATGGCTCTGCTGTCTAAACTTGGCTGCGAAGAATATTTCCAAAGCTCCCCCAAAAAGAGATGAACTGAACACAGATTTTGTTTTTCTCACCTGGATGAACACTCTCTGACACTCAGCACTGCTATGAACAATTATTAAAATGTCAAGAATAACCTGAGATAACTTGTTATATTTCAAGCTTCCTTGTTCCACTTGTCAGTTTCCCTCATCAGGGACTGATATAGATCTATTCTTTCTTCTTCAATAATACATTTTATAATATTAGTATTTTCTCACACTGAAAATGACAGAAGTGATGCAGCTAAACATGTTTTTCTCCATCTATTTCTTTATGTTTAATTTCTTTCTTTATCTATTCCTTAACCTATTTCTTTATCTTTTCAAGTACCAAGAAGTACTCAAAATTTGTCCACAAAAATTTCATGATGCACAGCCAAATAATGAAATTCTTGCTACCTTGGCAGTTATAAGATCGCCATTTTTTCAGTAGAAACTTGTGCACTATGTACTCACATGCAGTAATGAAGTACTTCCCTCACTGAACAAAAGAATAGTCTTCTCATCTTGTTTTATATTCTCCACAACCTTTACAGAATAAATGCCAGTAATGAGGTCAGAATCAATCCTTCTTATTCAGTATGCCACGGTAATCCAAAATGGAAGTGACAAAAATTAAAAACTTGTTATAATAATTTTACACATAATATTCTTCAACACATCTAGGAGTAATAACTTCAGTACATGGATACGAAATATGCTAGACTGAAGAACTATGTTCCAATTTTCAAATGGTGGCACAACAATTAAAAGAAACAAGCAAAGTACTTTATTCAAGCCTGTAAGAGAGGAACATAAACAGACTTTCTGTATGAGTAAGGATAACATGCCTAAAGCTATTAAGCTTGCTTGGTCTGCTTAGGTTGCTTTCATCAGAAGTTTGTGATTTCGAACATTTTGTTCAGCAGTTTATTAATTTGTCTTCGTTCAAAATTCCTTTTGGATCACGAACTGGATTTGGATACCAGTCAGTGCTACTCACTAGTGACTTCTCGTTGTATTTTTAAATATGGGAACTTGAAAAGCTCTTGTGGCTTTTTTTACCACTTCTAACCTCTTCTCTAAATACACTTGACAGAAATTACAATTGTGCTATCAGTCCAGTTACACATTTAACCAAAGAAGTAAACATGCATACACACATGCTTCAATTTTTTTTTACTTCAGTAGCATGCTTCAGTTTAAATCATTTAAATCTATCTTTCCCTTTAGCATTTCTTTCAAGACAACAGTAAATATCTGTGAAATGTTCCTCCACTTTTACAGGACGGTTTGGTTTGGTTTGGTTTTGGGTTTACTGGTGCAACAGCAACCTAGGCTGTAGTGCGCCAACCATGTTAACCAAAAGGTATGAAGCTTCCTTTTCAGCACACAAATTAATATGATGACAAGCACAGCCTATTACACTAAGTGCTCGATCTCCCCTTTTGATACCCAGTTTTAAGACTTAGTATAATAGAGGCATTATTAATTCTAAGTGAAAGACAGTTTTTAAAAGGAATCACAATGGCTTTCAAGTTGTTCAGAGGATGCCCAATGTTGTAGCCTGTAGAATCACCTTCCAATGCTGGTACTGAGAAGAAGCTTTCAATTTGTCAAGCTTTTTTTTTTTTTTTTTTTTTTTAATAAAAGGTTGCTACAACAGGATATAGCTTGGCCTCACTTTGGTTCAATATTGCCATCTGTAACAATTTAAAATTTAACATTTTTCAGAGCTTTCATTACTGTGCAATTTTATTTACTCTTATCTGTACAATTCTACTAACAATGCCAGCTGTTTTCATTTTCCACAACCACAAATTTTTATTATTTCACTATCAGGAAATATTTCTGACATGATCTCCTGCATGATCATCACAGCCCAGAGGAAGATTATGTTCTATGATAAATCATGTGAATATATATTCAGCATGTATGACACTATCATCACTATGAAATGCTTCATCTATTTCTCCATATGTTACTATGCACTGCATGATTTCCTATGCTGATCTGTTTGAAAATGTCTGATTACATCATGTTTCCCACCTCGTACTGAAAAATCACATACATACATACAGTACAAAAGACTGTGTGTTACCTTTTGCAGATTTTACAGTACATCAAAATCTTTCAAATATCTCTTCTGAAATTATCACTTTTTTTTTTTTTGGCATTTTACTGAAAGATATTGCTAATTAACCATACATCACACAGGTACAATGAAGTTATCGCACATTACAGAGAACAACACTACTGTCCCATGTTCTTATTTTGACAAAGACTAGTATAATGACCATTCATTAACAAAAATAAGTGGTAATTCCATAATTTTTTTAAAAATTAAAATTTTAATGGTTTCAATATTCTTTTAAGAAAAGAAAAATACAAAGAAAAACTATTTAACTCCAAAAAAAATAGAGAAAACTAATTAACAAATTACGTTTACAGTCAACAGATGATGGTTACAGATTGTCATCTGAGACTGTCAAAAACTGTCATCATACGCTGTTCTCTGACAGTCAGAGAACAAGGTCAATCAATAAGATGTCTGATTTCACCCATTCAAAAAAAAGTAGATTCCCCATTTTAAACCAGGAGAGTTGCTACCAGTGGTATGTGATATAATTAAACATGTTAAACACTACAATTATTTCTAAATATTTGAATTCCCATGTTTAGTAGCATTAAATGAGGTGAATTTAATTTCATGAAGTTTTTTAGAAATTAATTCATGTGTTTCAATCCACCCCATGGGCGGATTGAAAATATTTTCAATTGTGCCTTACAGAGATAAAGCTACTTTACATCAACCCTATGGAGTAACAAAACTACCTTCAACTTTTAAATGTCTCATGTTCAAGAATAGAAAAAAGAATTTTATATATAAAAATATAAAATTAAAAACCTTGCCATTTGCAACATGTGCACACACATTACCTAATGACTAGGTGACCTAAGTTTATATTTGTTTTATTAAGCCAAAAAAAATTATTTATCAGGAGTTATGGATGTGAAATAAAAAAAATGTTTGTGTCTCTCTCATCTGTCTCTTCTGGTATGATATTAACTCCACAGCAGTTAGTGCAACCTAATTTTCCTCTGATAAAGGGAGAAAGGAAGATAGCACTGCTTGTCTATAATAAACAGCATGCTAACTGCTCTTCTGATTTCAATACAACCAGTATGGGGGAAGGTCCTCAATTATTGCACAATACATGTGCAATAATTGTATTCCAAAAATCCTTATATGAACAGAAATCACATAATGAATAATTAGTTAAATGTGGAAAATCTTAATGCATTCCACAACCTAAAAGGCAGCGTTGCAAACCCATTTTTGGCACTATGTTTTAAATTTAAACAATGCCTTTCATTTTATTACACATTTAAGACAAAATTGATACAACATTATTTATAAAATAATTAATAAAAAAAGGTTTTAAATAATTATCTGAGAACAGAATTTACCAATAAAAACAGACACACTTGGTTGTGTGTGGCAGTAGTAAATCAATGTTTTAAATAGTTAAGTTTATTTCTGGGATTTTCAAAATCATCCATTCCAACGAGAACCTGGATGGATGTCCTCCTGAGGTGGGATAACAACAGAATTTGTTGGTAAATTCTTCCCAACAGAATTTACAAATAAAAACAGATATTTGGGTGGTGCAGGTGGTAGTAGACATTTTACATAATGGGTGATGGTGTAATGACATGACATCTGTAGAATCATCAAGGTGGTTTCCATATCAGGGAGTATGATATGACATGACATCAAGAGGTCAGTCATCAGACAGCACTAGTGGTGGAAGTTGAAATTCCAGGAGAAGCAGTGGAATGGGAGTGGAGAAGGAGGAAGACCTCAGGAATTGCATCAAAGTGGTCTATTTAGCTTTTACTGTTCAGCAGAGATCTCTTTTTAAGCTACAAGAAGAGGGTCTAACACATGCTTAAACTGCAAGCTTCTTTCCAAATTTATGTCCATATATATTGCTGCTTGAGCAAGTATTTCATAATTAAAAAAAAAAAAAAAAAGTTGCTATCTTCTTCACTGATATATCTTTAACTTCTAGGACAACCTTCTGCTCCTCTTCTTCCTATTCTTGACCAGTCATGTCAATGAGGTCATCCAAACATATCTTTATCAAGAATCTATTAGTTCTATAACATCAGAACAAATGTCAGAGAAGCTCTCGCCCTCTCTACCCACCTTTCATCCTATTTTAACAACCTGATGTAAGTGTTGGTGAAAATATGGGAATCCCTTAAAGTCACCAACACAGTCTTTCCAAACACAGTTCATGATAAATGAACTCAATTCATTCCATGCTGCCATAATGTTGTAAACAGCACCCCCTCACATTTAAGATTTCCACCAATCACAAATGATTGGTTTATTCCTGGGATTTTCAAAATCATCTTTTCCATCCAGAATTTGTAAGTCCTCCTGAGATAAGAAGCTTGAATATAGTAATAACCCCCCTCCCATCAAGTAAGTGGCTGTTGTTGTTATTTGGTTTTTTTTAGGAGCATTAGCAACTAAGGCCATATTGCTCCAGGGATATGCGGTGGTCATTCCCTGACCTTTTTGCATCCTCTGTATTTGGTGGTCACGGCTCGAACCCCAGTCTAATCTAGAAGTGTGTGCTACGCACTGCTGCTCCTGCCCACCAGTAAGTGGCTGACTCAGTGAAGTTGTATTAGAAGGTAGATTTTGAGTGTCCAAGGGATTTTATCCAGAATGAGCAGTGCTTTGAATGCAAGATTAGTTTCCCTGTGGTACACTCAGCTTACATGTCAAAATGATTAGAAAACCAGTCCTTAAATGCCTGATTAGTTACCAATGCCTTCTTATTCTTACCAATACATTCTTTGTTTTATTGATATACATCCTCAATGGCATCCTCTTCCAGAAAAGGACTGTTTCACCAGTATTAAAAGCCTGCTTAGAGCTAACTTTTCTCTGCTATTGCCTGAATCTATTCTGGAAACTTAGCTGCAGCAACGTGATCTGCACCAACTGCATCCCCCACTCACTTTCAGATTATGAACATTTCGTCATTTAATAAAATTATCAAGGCTGCTCTTACTACCAATAAAGGGCTCTGGATCGGCAGAACTATTCCCTTGATATGCATGCATTCATAGATTTTTAGAACCTTAGCCATCATCACAGTGTTGCTAAACCTCCTTTTTGTTTTTATGCTCTATGTATATTGAGAGAATCTTCTCAGCCATTAGGTTTTTCACCTCTGCTGTTACTGTAGAAGAAAGAGATAATATAAATTGTACATTCACCCAGGTTATAGGATGAGCCAAGTGAAGATAATCCCCCACTCACCTCAACGTGACTCTATTTCTAATTTCAATGTCAGGACTATTATTTGCTGTATCACTTCTATGGATAGAAGTGATATAGCAAAGATCTGCAAAGAAACAAAGCAACACTGTACAGGAAGGTATTGGAACACAAAAAGTCTCATCGCATAACATTCAACAATAATTGACAACAGCAGATCCACCAGCCATTCATTCTTAATTGCAATTAGGCTGAATTTTGCTCGATTAAATGAAATCCTGGCAGAAGTAGGGTCCTTGAATAACAGAGAAATCATATATGGCAAATTCATATATATTGAGGACCTTTTTGTACTAATTATTTTTTATCAATAAAAAACAAATACTTGATTTTGTTTTTTATTGGTAAACAAGAAAAATTATATAGGGTTAGGAAAAAAAGGGCATGTGCAACAGGGAACAAATCTTGTTACAACTGGTGAAACTAAAGAAATAAGGTCTTTATTAAAATATACAAATATAATAGTTTTAACTATACATTATTTTACTTGAGTATTTTAATAAATCCCTTATTGCTTTAGTTTCTTCAGTTGTGGCAAGATTCATTTTAAAACTGGATCAAGGTTCCCCCCCCCCCACCCCAGCAAGGATATGACACCTTCAAAAATAGGAGTAAACTTAAACACTTACTTACCTTGGCATCTTCTACAGCTTTTGAAGGATTAGCAGGATTTTCACTTCTTGCCCCCTGTAATTAAAAATTCAAGTGAAATATATATCAACTATGCTGCATCCCTCAAATAACTAACTCTGCATAAGCTAAGGAGAAAACATTAACTTCTACATTTTTAAATTATATTCCTTGTTTACTTAGTTGATTTATAGAGCTTCTTAATGTACTGTTATGTAATCGACTTAATAATAATAATAATAATAGCTTGTTTGTTTGTTATTTGGTTTTTAGGAGCATTAGCAACTAAGGCCACATTGCTCAGGGGATATGTGGTGGTCATTCTCTGACCTTTCCGCATCCTCCGTAGTTGGTGGTCACAGGCTCGAACCCCGGTCTAATCAAGAAGCATGTGCTACACACTGCTGCTCCTGCCCACCTGGCTACGGAGGCGCCATAATAATAACAATAAGAGCTTAATTGACAGTACTCACCTCAATTGATCTGCTTAGTTACATGGCATTGAAGTGGAAATGAAGTTTAAAATAAGTTAAAATAAATAAAGACGGAATTGTTAAAAACCTGTAATTAAAATTTGGCCAAGGAAGAAGAAGTGCACTACCTCGTCCCTGGTTGTCATTTATAAAATATTAATATGGGAACAAGGTGAAGTCAACAGTCATAACGAGTGACTTTTGTGAAAACGTCTTCAGTTGGCAATGATAGGAGAAAAGGAATTATGTATTTAAAGAATTCCTATGTTCATACAATGCATTTCGAGACATGGGAACTTTACATGTGTAAGGTTCCAGACCAGTGAAAGGTTGGTTGGAAGTTGTGTTTAGAACGCTAAATTTAGTGTTATGGCAACACCATTCTATGACAAGCGCCTCATGTTGGAAGATTTTGTAACTAGATCCTAATTTAATAATTGCGATGGCTGAATCAATTAGGGGATTGTGGTTGTGAGAGTGCACGTGCTGTGTAAGTTCGGTGCCAGCTTGATTAGTTCTGAAGCTATTATGGTGGTAATAAGCACGCGTATTGGAAGTTTTTGTGGTGCCATATTTTGCGGTAGTGCTCCTGATGTAGCATGCGTTACAACTGGATTGACATTTAATTAAAAATATAATGTTGTTGATGTCGCTTATTGGATATGTATTAAACATGGTCCCTAATTTATTACATGAAGAAAATATTAATGTTATGTCTGTATTGGCAAACACTTGGCGAAGCTGTCTGGCGAGTCCACTGTGATAGAGGAGGACAACGTGTGTGTTTTGTTTGTTGTTCTGGTTGGTGCTATGATTATGTAGGTTACTGACATTATTTCTTGCAACAGAAATTGTGTGTTGAATTAGATGTGAAGGGTATTTCCTAGCTATGAATTTCTTTGTAAGATATTGTAGTTCAGTGGATAAATCAACCTGCGAAGAACTAAATTTAATGGTGTTGTAGATTTTATTGTAGAGAATGGACTCTTTTGTACTGAGTGGGTGATGCGATTTTCCTGTGTGTGTGTGTGTGTGTGTGTGTGTGTGTGTGTGTGTGTGTGTGTGTGTGTGTGTGTGTGTGTGTGTGTGTGTGCCTTTTCTATAAATTTTGGTTCCTAGTCTGGTGCCCATTTTATATATTGTGAAGTTAAGGAAGTTGATTCTATTGTCAGTTTCTATTTTAAGGGTATATTTTAATCTTTCATGTATTGTATTGAATTTAATAAAAATATTATCAATGGTGACTCGGTTTCCTATTAATAACACATCGTCCGCATACCGCATATAAAGCTTAATACCCAAAGGAAAACGTTGGGGTACTT
The DNA here is from genome assembly GCF_048544385.1 of Mastigoproctus giganteus. Classification (NCBI taxonomy): domain Eukaryota; kingdom Metazoa; phylum Arthropoda; class Arachnida; order Uropygi; family Thelyphonidae; genus Mastigoproctus; species Mastigoproctus giganteus. The sequence continues at coordinate 83,393,562 of NC_143582.1, read as the reverse complement.
GGTTTTCGATCATGGCTAAGTAGATTTCTGATAATGAAACTGAAATTCCTAATCCCACGGGAGACCAAATATTTAGTCTTGAAAATGGAAGTGCCTAGCTTCAAGTAATATCAAGGTGAGTTCTAAAATTCTGTTGATGTTAAGGGAAGTGCGTTTAACTAAAGTGTTGTCTGTCGTTAGGAGTTCACGTAAGGATTGTAATGTAAAGGGTAAATGTACATTGGTGTATAAAGAAACGACATCGAAGGAGGCTAAGATGTCTTTCCCAGAAATTAAGGTGGTTTTTATATATTCGAAAGCTTGATTGGTGTTGATAATTCTAAATTTTGAAAATCTTATAAGGGGTGATATAATTTTAACCAAAAAGGTGGATAGGTTGGCAAAAGCGGATTTGTTATTTTGTATTTAGCATGTCCGAATGTTTAATGAGTATTTTGGAATTCTCATGACGGATTCAGACAGGGTAAATACAAAATCACACTATTCCAAAATACTCATGAAATATTTCACAAACCAACTTCATATTTCATTCTTGCAAAAATGTCTTGCCCACAACATAATTCCTAAATTCGCTCATATTTTCATCAAGAATACTTGTTGGGTTGATTGGTAGTTGTTGGCGCATCGGCTTCTGTGGCCATATTGCACCTCCCAAGGTTTTTGCAGTACTTTGATCCAAGCCCAAGGCGGGAATCGAACCCGCGACCTTTGGTTTGCCGGGTAGGTACTTTACCCACTCAGCTAGCCCGGTCGGCAAGAATACTTGTAAAAGATACCCTCACATTATACATCAAACATCAATCGCCATCGTTCGGGAAGAATGGTATACGCAGTAACGTCCTTCCACATATGTTCGGCATTACAAAATTACACAAATCTGACCACCGTATGGCATGGCAGTGGTGTCCAACCTATGGCTCGCGACTAATTTTTATAAGGCCTGCGCAGAAAGTGAACTAAAACAGCATTGATCACCACTGCATGTACAGCACGACTGTGTCAAACACGTACATGTGGTTCAAGGCAGTCCTATGCTAAATACAGTTATGTAGTTCGATATAGCTTGTTCATTGCACTGAATTAATTATTAATTTGTATTGAATTAAAAAAATCATTCTTAAAAATGTTCCAAAAGGGGAAAATCTATTTGGAGTGTCGTGTTTTTGATCCAAGGTGGACTGAAGACTATTTCTTCATTGCTTACCATGAAAAAGCAGTGTGTTTGGTGTGTCAGGAGACTGTGTGAGTTTTTAAATAATATAATTTAAAAGGATACTGATTCCAATCATAAATCTTATGATCAACATAAAGGAGTGCTGTGAAAAGAAAAGTGTTCAAAGTTACAAAACGAATTAAGAAAACAAAAAAACATACTGAAAACGTATCAGTCAAGAAATTTATCTGCTGTATGTGCCCAGTTATCAAGTTGCATATTTGATCACTTCTGAAAGTAAACCATTCAATGATGGTGAATTTGTTAAGCGTTGTTTGTTAAAGGTTGTGGAAGAAATATGTCCGGAGAAACGAAAAATGATACAAGAAAATTGATACAATTGTTTGTCTCAACAAACAATTATGCGAAGAGTAGAAGATATTGGAAAGAATTTGTTTGAACGACTTTTGGAAAGCATAAAACAAATGAAATATTTTAGTGTGTCACTGGATGACAATACTGATGTAAATGACACAGCCCAACTCCTCATCTTCATACGTGGAATTAATGATAATTTTGTACCATTTAAAGATTTAGCTGATCTACAGAATATGTGCGGAACAACTACACGTGAAGATCTTTGCCAATCTATCAAAAAGTTAGGACTAAATATTAAAAACCTGGTAGGAGCCACAACTGGCGGTGCAAAAAGTATGATTGGTAAAATCATACTTTTATTACTGCATTATGCATCAAGAAGCTCTTTATGGGAAAGTATTGGATCTCCAACACGTTATGAATGTGATTATTTCAACTGTAAATTTTACAAGATCACATGGCTGTTGAATGTGGCCGTTGAAACATCACTGAACGTTTCAACAGAGAAAAAGGGAACCCAATAACACAACTATCAAATATGGAGTGGCTGTTTGATCTTGCAATTCATACATACATTTCTAGTCATTTAAATGCTCTTAATTTAAAACTACAAGGGAAAGGAAAATTGGTCTGATTTGTTTGGTGACACCTAAATCATTTCAGAATAAGTTATTATTTAAATCCCAGTTAAGCAAGACAATTAAGTTCACTTTGAATGTGGTACTGAGCTAAAGGAGAAACACATTTCCAAAGAATCGTTGCCTTTCGTTACTACAATTACTTTTTTAAAAGTTTGAAAGTCGATTTTCGGACATAAAATCCGATGAAAAAAAATGTTTTTGTTTGAGAACCCATTTACTTCTATGGCTGAAAACTACAATTCCAGATTGCAACTTGAAATTGATCTTCAAGCCAAAATATGATTCAAAAATAAGTAAATAAATTGCAAAAATTAACTATTTCAATTCTACAAGGCTTTCTCATCTGAATATTTTCTGCTAATAAAAGAAAATGCCATGAAAATGGCTACTTTGTTCAGATCAACGTATGTATGCAAGCAGATTTTTTTCACTCGTAAAATCAAATAAATATTTAAAAAGAAACAGAATAACAACAGATGAGCATTTTTTTTTTTTAATGAAAACCCCAAACATGAGAGGTATTAGAACCTATAGTACTTAGTACCATGCTTGGGTTGGAGGTTGAGAAGACGAAAGAAGATATTTGTTGATATTAGACTTGAACTTCTGTAGACTGTAATTGTCAGGAAAAACATATGAAGGAAGGTTGTTCCTGTGAGTTCGAAGTTGGACAATAAATGGATGTTGGCTGGTGGCAGCATGTGTTCGGACTTTTTTGAAAGAGAGAGCAGGAATTAAAGAAGCCAATTCAGAAAAACAGTGCCCATGGAAGTATCTGTCGAAACAGTCTATGAGACAGCAAGTGGAGAGACTCTGTTAGAAAGGAGTCATTAATTAACCTAACTGCCCTCTTCTGAATGGAATCTAGAAGCCTCAGACAGGTTTTCTACGCATCGCCCCTGATGTAGGAACAATATTACATGGTAGGATGGATTTGCGATTTGGACAGAGTGAACAGCTGTTTGGAAGAAAGGTAACGCCGAGAGCAAAAGAGAAAACCAAGTTTTCTAGATGCAGAGGAAGCAATATTTGTAATGTGCTTATGCCAAGAGAGATTAGAAGTCAGGGTAATCCCCATCTGTTTATTATCGTGGTGGCTGAGGCCAGAGGAGTTTGCATATTTATAGTGGCTCTATATACATATGGAATTAAGGGCAATCAGGATTTTCTAGTAGTACAGTTAACAATCAAAAGAGATATATCATCTTACCTAGAAATCGGAGTGCCACCAAAGATAAATATAGGAGCAGAAGAATCCTTTTTGCAAGTTATAAGACAAGACTGAGTTTTAGAAGGAAAATTTAAATTTTCTGTTTATACTCCAGCACGACAACCAAGTCAGTAGAGTTTACAATAAATCGTCAATACAAATATTTATCGTATTTAGTAGTCACGGGCTTGAACCCCGGTGCACTCAAGGAACGCGTGCTATGCACTCTCGCTCCTGACCACTGGGCTACGTCAGGCTCTATCGTTTTAGAAGGATTGCAATCAACTAAGTTGTCTTTGCCCCACTGGAGAATTACCTGGAGATCGGCATTTAAGGAATTGGTAGTAGATATTCGAGAAGTTCAAGCTGAGCAGGGGGCAAGGTTTCTCAAAATGGAAAGTGGAATGCAATGTGCTATCATCAGCAAAACTATGGATAGGATTTGCAGTCAATGGAAGAAGGTCATTAATATACAAGAGGAAAAGAGTGGGGGAAAGAACTGAACCTTGGGGGACACCAGCATTAGTGGAGAAGTTAGAAGACAGAGAGCCATCTACCATCACCCTCAGTGAGCGATCAGAGAGAAAACTGGATAACCAATTACTAAAAACAGTTGGCAAACCATAAGATGGAAGCATGTTTAGAAGACCTTTATGCCAAACACGATCGAAAGCCTTTGAGATATCAAGAGCAATTGCTTGTGTTTCACCGAACTTTTTCATTGAATTTGTCCTTAGACTGGCAACATAGGCCAGAATATCACCTGTGGATCGACACTGATGGAATCCATACTGGCGACCGTTGATCAGACGGAAGGTTTCTAGATAGTTTAAGAGTTGATGGTTAAGTGATTCCTCCATTACTTTAGAAAGAATAGAAGTAATTTGATGGGAGGGATTTGTCCCCTTTTTAGGAACTGGCTGGATATGAGCAAATTTCCAAGCAGAAGGAAAAAACACCTTTGGAATAAGAAAGTGAATAAAGGTGGTATGGAACAGGAGTAAGATCAGGAGTGCAGGTTTTGAGAACAAGTGGAGAAATACCATCAAGATCTGGAGCTCCATCGAGAAATAACATCAGGACATAATCTTCACTATGTATTGAGATTGGCATCACAAATTTGCAAACAAATTTTTAAGAATTATTTAAAAATATCTAGACTCAATCATCTCATTAAATGTTAAGTTTTGTCCAGTAAATGTTATTGTGTATTGCACTTAATAAAATTTTTGAATATTTCAATTTTAGGCTTATCAATATATTTATTTATTCACCTTAATACTGAAAAGCAGTAATCCTTTTCACATTGTAAATTTTCTAAAATGAGCATTTCAAAGCAAAAGTAAATTTTTTTTTTGTTAAAAAAAACAAAAATGATGTATTTCAAACAGAAACGAAACCAAAGTATTTAAAAAAAAAAAAAAAACTAAAGTATTAAAAAAAAAAAAGTAAGTCATATTTTTATAATTTTAATAAAATCTAAAAAATAAATCACTGACATATATCTGCTGCACATAAAAAAAAAGAAGAAAAAACTTTTACGACTAACAAGATGTAGAAAATGTCGCAATTTTTTCTCGAATCACTCAGTGTGGCCCACAAAACAAATCTAACTTTGAATATGGCCCCTGTATGGGAAAAGGTTAAACACCACTGCCCTACAGCCAAAAGGTTCTTTAAGCAAATCCGATTTTGCCAACCTATCCACCTTTTTGGTTAAAATTATATCACCCCTTTTGAGATTTTCAAAATTTAGAGTTAGCAACACCAATCAAGTTTTTAATATATAAACACCACCATAATTTCTGGGAAAGACATCCTAGCCTCCTTCGATGTTGTTTCTTTATACACCAATGTACATTTACCCTTTACATTACAATCCTTACGTGAACTCCTAACGACAGACAACACTTTAGCTAAACGCACTTCCCTTAACATCAATAGCATTTTAGAACTCGCCTCGATATTACTTTAAGCTAGGAACTACTTAACCACGATCAAAAACTAAGTACTCCAACCTTTACCTTCGAGTATTAAGCTCTACATGAGGTATGCGGATGACGTGTTATTAATAGGAAACGGAGCCACAATCGATAATCTTTTTATTAAATTCAATACAATACACAAAAAATTAAAATATACCCTTGAAATAGAAACTGACAATAAAATCAACATCCTTAACATCACAATATATAAAATGGGCACCAGGCTAGGAACCAAAATTTATAGAAAAGGCACACACACACAGGAAAATCGCATCACCCACTCAGTACAAAAGAGTCCATTCTCTACAATCAAATCTACAACACCATTAAATTTAGTTCTTCGCAGAATGATTTATCCATCGAACTACAATATCTTACAAAGAAATTCATAGCTAGGAAATACTCTTCACATCTAATTCAACATACGATTTCTGTTGCAAGAAATAATGTCAATAACCCACATAATTATAGCACCAACCAGAACAACAAACAAAACACATGCATTGTCCTCCCTTATCACAGCAGACTTGCCAGACAGCTTCGCCAAGTGTTTGCCAATACAGACATAATGTTAATATTTTCTTCATATAATAAATTAGCCATGTTTAATACATATAAATTGACACATGAATATCCAATAAGCGACATCAACAACGTTATATATTTAATTAAATGTCAATCCGTAGTGCTCCTACATCAGGAGCACTACGCAAATTATGGCACCACAAAAACTTCCAATACAAGTGCTTATTACCACCATAATAGTTTCAAAACTAATCAAGCCGGCACCATCCCACAATCCCCTAACTGATTCAGCCATCGCAATTATTAAATTAGGATCTAGTTACAAAATCTTCCAACACGAGGCATTTGTCATAGAATGGTGTCGCCATAACACTAAATTTAACGTTCTATACATGAAACTTCCAACCAATCTTTCACCGGTCTGGAACCTTACGCCCGTAAAGTTCCCACATGTCTCAAAATGCATTATGGGAACATAGGAATTCTTTAAATACATAATTCCTTTTCTCCTATTATTGCCAACCGAAAACGTTTTTCATGAAAGTCACTTGTTGTTGTGACTATTGGCTTCACCTTGATCTCATATTAATATTTTATAAATGACAACCAGGGACGAGGTAGTGCACTTCTTCCTAGAGCAAATTTTAATTACAGGTTTTTAACAATTCTGTCTTTATTTATTTTAACTTATTTTAAACCTCATTTCATTTCAATACCATGTAACTAAGCAGATCAATTGAAGTGAGTACCATCAACTAAGCTCTTATTGCTATTATTATTATTAATTCCTCATGCCTCATGTCACTAATTCTGAAAGTCAAAGAATCACGGTCCAAACTCGGACATTTTCTTGTGATCAGGATTGAATAATCCTGATCACAAGATGTGGTATCTGAGAGAATGGTTGGTGTTGTCTCCCACAATTTAGTCAACCCCTCCTTTTGCCCAGACCTCGCAATTATGTAAGTAATCACTTCAACAGAAGGGTTGCTTAGAATATTTATTGATGCTAATAAGTTAGTTTTAGGTGGGTTGGAAAATTTCTAGCTCAGAGAGATTAACAGAAGCCATAGGCACAGGTGTAAGTGATTCTTGCAGTGTTTCTACTGGAACATGCAGCAGCCTGAAAAGTGAGGTGTCTGAGATTAGAAGACCTGTTGGGGATCATCATGAGACAAGCAAATACATAGGTTGTGTTAGGGTTATTAAAAGAAAAAACGGGTGCATGTATACTTTCTGTACAATATTGCTTAGTGAAATGTGGACACTGTAGGGATATCAAATTTGCCAGACAGATATGCTATCGTTGAGAAAGAGAGGCTGAGAATTTGAATACGGGGGAGAACAATATATACACAGAGAGAACAGGGTGAGTGGAGGAATTATGCTTGTAGTTAAGAAGAACATAAAATCTAAAGCAGTGCATCCAGTTGATATGGGTGGACAGTGCAACACTGAGTCAGATTGGTGTGGCATAAGCACTGGAAAACAAAAATAGTAGGAGTGTGTTGAGGCCAAATAATGAGGCCAGGGTATGATGAATATAATGAACAGCTATACAGACAAACAGTGGGCCAGTAAATCAGAATGTCTTATAATGGGGAATTTTAACTTTCTTAGGATACTGAGTGGAATTTTTCAGTTGGTTAATCACACAGTAGTAAGATACTTGTAAATTTTTTGCTTGACATAGTTTTAGTAATGACCATTCTTATACCACACAAATATTAAGATAGTTTATTCAGTTAATAACTAAATTCCATACATTAAGGTGACATTTCGAGAACCTTGCTGGTACCCATCATCAGACCATATATTAGCTGTTAAAGGGCAGAAAAACAAATTGATATTACATATTTGTGAGCTAAATTACAAACCTTTTACATTTAATTGTTACTTATTAATAATTTTATGCATTAATATTAATTTATAATACAGATAAGAATTATATATACAAATGGGAAGTAAAAAGTACCAGTGACAAATGGGCCTGGAGTACTGGGGTCCATAGTTTAATAATTTTTCAAATAGATATTTACAGTATACCCAGTATAAAATAAAATATAAGTACATTCAGTAGCTTTCGGAACCCGTGTCCCTTTATCAACTGACAAATTTGAATACATTACAAGCAAAGTGTGGCACGTTACTCAAGCGTCATTGTTGTAGCACGGACGTGTGCTGCCTTACGCCAGTGATCATCCATCAATAAAACGGTTGTCTCTAGGATGGGATGTATACGCATGCCTTTCTGGCGATTTAATGCCTCAGGGTTGTTTATTATGTTTAGTGACTCTAGCCATAGGCGGTGGCGAAAGTGTCGCGCGTGGTCCACTATCTCAAAGTCGCGTTTGGGGTCAAGATCGTGGTTGGTAGCCCAAAAATGTTCTGCAAGCGCGGACTGGTCAGTTTCGGCAAGCCGGATTGCTCTGTCGTGTTCCGTGAGGCGATCCTGGAGACGTCTCGATGTCTCACCTACGTAGCAACTGTTACAGGCCCTACAGGTGATACGGTACACTACATTGCTGCGTAAGACAGGTGTGACAGGGGTCTTCACACTGGAGACAAGTGAACGTAGGTTCCTACCTGGTAATTGCACACATATCATCCGCATATCATCCGCCTACATTCCGTACTATCCAGGAGTGTCAGGACGTATCTCGAAGATCCTGAGAAGTTACAACATCAAATGTGTGCAATTACCAGGTAGGAACCTACGTTCACTTGTCTCCAGTGTGAAGACCCCTGTCACACCTGTCTTACGCAGCAATGTAGTGTACCGTATCACCTGTAGGGCCTGTAACAGTTGCTACGTAGGTGAGACATCGAGACGTCTCCAGGATCGCCTCACGGAACACGACAGAGCAATCCGGCTTGCCGAAACTGACCAGTCCGCGCTTGCAGAACATTTTTGGGCTACCAACCACGATCTTGACCCCAAACGCGACTTTGAGATAGTGGACCACGCGCGACACTTTCGCCACCGCCTATGGCTAGAGTCACTAAACATAATAAACAACCCTGAGGCATTAAATCGCCAGAAAGGCATGCGTATACATCCCATCCTAGAGACAACCGTTTTATTGATGGATGATCACTGGCGTAAGGCAGCACACGTCCGTGCTACAACAATGACGCTTGAGTAACGTGCCACACTTTGCTTGTAATGTATTCAAATTTGTCAGTTGATAAAGGGACACGGGTTCCGAAAGCTACTGAATGTACTTATATTTTATTTTATACTGGGTATACTGTAAATATCTATTTGAAAAATTATTAAAAAGTACCAGGTTAAAATTGTACAGCTAAAATTACAATTAAACATATAATTAAGATTATTACATGTAGTCTTACCTGTTGTCAGCCCCCCTACTTGCCAAATGTCTTGATCCCTATTGTGTATTCTGGCAACAGGTGCTCTCAACAGGTTATTTACATTAGAGGATTTCAATCAACTGTCCAATAGTAGAGTGCCAGATGCTTAGGTTATTCCAGATCATGTTAAGTTATCCTTCTTGTAGGTTATTCTGGATCCAGTGATCCAGAATAACTTACCTGGCACTCTACTATTGGATGATTGAATGAAATTCTCTCATTTAAATAAACTATCGCCAGTATCTTTTGCCAGAATACACGGTAGGAATCAAGACATTCAGAAAGCAGGGGGGATGGCAACAGGTAAGACTACATTTTATAATAATTCTGTTTAATCTTAATTATGTTTAATTGTAAGCTGAGTTGTAAAAATTTTAACCTGGTACTTTTTGCTATGCTATGCTAGATGTGTTATTATGCGCTCCTGAATTTTATATTGAAAGTGTGGTATTAAGTAGAGATCTAATTTTCTTCGTGATCACCATGTTGACGGAGTTGAATTGTGATGGGGTTCAGAGTATTTTTAACAATATCAGGTAGTATTTAACTACTTATAGACATTAGTTTATTTTGACAGTTGGAATGTTCTTTGTTCTAACGGTCAGTTGATTGTTTGCCTATGCTACACCATAATGTAAATACTTAAAATTTTTCTCTGAATATAATTTAAAATCCTGATGATTAGAGACTGGGGGACATTTAATTAAAGAGAACGACCTTACTGTTCTGTGTGCCAGGGTTTGAATCTGAGGAAATATAATAAAGCTTAAAAGAAGTGATTTTTGGAAATTGTAGTGGCACTGCACATTATGATTGAATTTTGATTAATAAGCATAAACCATAAAAGAGTTAGCAAAAGCTTAAGATGCCGAAGTTCATGACAAGAAATATGTATTTAGTCAAAGCTTAAATAAAGAGACGGCACTCACCTCAATAATCCATTGTGGTTATGTGAATCATAAAACAGTAGTAAAAGTGTAAAGTGTAAAGTGTTCATTGTCTAACGGCCCAAGGGGTTTCCCCCATCTCCGTGTTGTGTACTCTGTTTGTGAAACACAGAACACTGTGAAGGCCAGAGATTTTAAAAAGTGTAAGGTACATGTTTATGTTGTGTAGTGTCATGTTGTGTTGTTCCTCTGACCTTTTAGCCGTTGGGCCCCTAGTGGGACCCCCCATTGCCCACACTTAACCCCGAGGAGGCAGGTCAGGCATAGAGGGATCGCATTAGAAGTAATTACTCTGGCAGGCCCTGCCACCTAATTTCCTAAGATTTCAGTGGCAAGGGCCTAAAAAAAAAAAAAATAAAAAAAAAATAAAAAAAATAAATAAAAAAATTAAAAAAAAAATAAATAAATAAATAAATAAAAAAAAAATAATAAATAAATAAATAAAATAAAAAAATAAAAATATATATATATATATATAAAATAAAACAGTAGTGTGAGAAATTATTGGTTAAACTAAAAACGTTTAAAAATCGCGATAAGGAAGAGTGGTTTAAAAAAAGTAATTGAAAAACTTAGCCTAGAGGAGGAGGGGTGCACCGTATCATCCTCTAGTTGTCTGAAATTATTTGAAATTAAAATTAAGGCCAATTGTCGAGAACGACGGACTTTCGAAGGTTCATCTTCAGTTGGCTGTTTGTTTGTTATTTGGATTTTAGGAGCATTAGCAACTAAGGCCAAATTGCTCCGGGGATATGCAGTGGTCATTCCCTGACCTTTCCACATCCTCCAAATTGGTGGTCACAGGCTCGAACCCTGGTCTAATCAAGAAGCATGTGCTACGCACTGCTGCTCCTGCCCACCTGGCTACGGAGGCGCCCTTCAGTTGGCGATAAAAAGAAGAGTGAAAGGGTTGCTGTAGATCTTAAGTACCCGAAATGTTGTGCTGGACACATGGTAATTTAATTCATGTGAGATTCCAAATGGTAGATAAGGTAACCAGAAGTTTTGTGTTTAAGACGGTGTTGAGACGATACCATTCTATTATGAGAGTTTCGTATAGAAGGAGTTTATAATTTGAATTTCGGAGACCAAAACATCATCAATGATCCTTTTACCAGTTTTAATTCAGTATACCCAAGATTAAAATACACCTTAGAACTAGAAACTAATAACGCAATTTTCTTAATTAACCATATATAAACAAAATAACAGGCTAAAGACGAAAATCTACAGGAAAAAAAACCAACACAGGCCAATACCTACATTTTCTATCACATCACTTCCTTAGTGTAAAGAAATCAGTTTTTTACAACCAAGTTTTTAATGCCTTCAAGTACTATTAATTACAGGATGATCTATCTTTTGAGTTAAAATATCTCACTGAAAAATTTACAGCCAAAAATATCCATCAAACTAATCCAACAAATTATTTCAACTGTTAAAAGTAAGATTGTTAGTTTAAGTGTTTCTAAATCCAGTTATAAAATATCCAACCCGTCCAACATTCACGTTGTTCTCCCTTTGTTATTTATTATTTGGTTTTTAGGAGCATTAGCAACTAAGGCCATACTGCTCCGGGAATATGCGGTGGTCATTTCCTGACCTTTCCGCATCCTCCGTATTTGGTGGTGATGGGCTCAAACCCCAGTCTAATCAAGAAGCATGTGCTATGCACTGCTGCTCCTTCCCACCTGGCTACGGAGACGCCCTTGTTCTCCCTTACCACTGCCAAATTGCTAGACGATTATGCCTTATCTTCACTAACACTGATATCTCTATAATTTTTTCTAGCTATAATAAGTTAGGAGCCCTTTTAATAAATATAAAGAAACCCGCCTTTACGACACTAAAGGCATCAACAACATAGTGTATTTAATCAAATATCAACCCGACTGTAATGCATGCTACGTCAGGAGCACTATTAATAAATTTGGATCATCCACCATCGCAAACACATGTGCCTTCTACCACACCCATAGTTTTTGGACACAGCAAGGAAATACTGAAATGTCTCAACATGTAAAAAAGTAAAGTAAAGTGCAGCCATTATCAACCCACTGCAGGATGGAAGCCTCCTCAACAATTCATGCTGAGGGAAATGGACCATAATCTGCCACGCTGGTCCAGTGCGGGTTGGCAGATCGACCGTATTCAGCAGTCAGGGGCTCCTCAGCTGATACCGCAACAACCATCGTCAAAATAAATTCAAATTATAAACTCCTTCTATACGAGACCCTCGTAATAGAATGGTATCATCTCAACACCGATCTTGACGTCTTAAACACAAAACTTCCAGTTACCTTGTCTACCATTTGGAATCTAACGCAAATTAAATTACCATGTGTCCAGCACAACATTTCAGGTACTTAAGATCTACAGCAACCCTTTCGCTCTCTTCTTTTTATCGCCAACTGAAGATGAACCATCAAAAGTAAGTTGTTCTCAATTATTGGCCTTAATCTTTTTTAATTTCAGACAAATAGAGGACGATATGGTGCACCCCTCCCCCTCTAAGCTAAGTTTTTCAATTACTCTTTTTAAACCCCCCTTCCTTATCTTGATTTTTAAACAACGTTTTTAGTTTAACCAATGGTTTCTCACACTACTCTTTTATGATTCATATAACCACAACAGATTATTGAGGTGAGTGCCGTCTCTTTATTAAGCTTTGACTAAATGCATATTTCTTGTAATAAGCATAAATTAATAAAATGAGTGCTAACAAAGATACTGTGTCAGGGGAGAGTAACAAAACAAATAGGAAATCCACAGTTAAAATTCAAGAGCTCCCCAAGATTGAGCCTTTTGTAAGTTATTTGTTATTTGTTATTTGGTTTTTAGGAGCATTAGCAACTAAGGCCATATTGCTCTGGGATATGCGGTGGTCATTCCTTGACCTTTCCGCATCCTCCGTATTTGGTGGTGACGGACTCGAACCCCGGTCTAATCAAGAAGCGTGTGCGCCTTTTGTAAGTAATGATGAGGTAAATACAGTGAATGGGTTTTTTAATGAATTATTCAAACTGTTTAAAAATGCAGCACTGATTGGGCTATGGCAGGGCCTTGGAATGTGACTTGGATGTCAACAGCTCTGCCTCCTCAAGAAGCAGAACCACTGAGAATTATATTATGATAAGAAGCAGTAGAAGTGTTTATCGTGTTGACAGTATCGTCTTAACTGAAGGGCACTCTTACTTCGGTTAACAGTAAATCTCCTGTTTTGAGAAGGAGAGAAAGGAGGAACAATAAACATAAAAAAAATCTGACTAATGTATTAAATGAAGTAGAGGTATTTAAGAATAATGAAGAAATGAGACAAGTTAACAGGAATATCGAAATGGACTTAAACACTAATAGAAAATACAAGAATCCAGTCGAGGATATTGACAATCTTAATAATTCTGTCAACATTGATGCCAACAAATATTGCCTCACATGCCTCTGGATATCAGTCGCAAGATTAGTAGCAAATGAATTGGATTATGAACCAGATTTAATAGATTCACAGTTGTTTGATAGAGATGGACTGAATAAGCAGAATCAAGCACTTAACTATTTCCATAATGAACCAATCAAATGTTGTCATTACATGTATGAGACGAAAGTTAGAGGAAATTTATTTGCTACAGAACATTGAATCAATAATGATGCTATCTCTCAAATATTGGCTAGATGGGGTTATCTGGAAAGTCTAGCTTTGAAGTTGGGAATAGGTAATGAACACCGGAAAGAGAGAAACAGATGTTTAGAGGGGTCACTAACTGAATATATAGCAATAATTACAGGTTTGAGGTGTACTGGCAAGCTATACAGTGAGGTTATTAAAAATGGTGTTAAGGAAAATTGGAAGGATAACATAACTAATTATGACAGCTATGCAAAGCAGAATAATGGGCTTAGAAATACTGTTAGTTCTAATAATGTACTTCTGATGAGGCCTGAGCATGATTCTAAATTTAAGTCTAGCATGGATGTAGAAAAAGTGGTCTCTAAAATTGTGGAAATTTTGCTTAAAAAGGTACGAATTAGGAGAATGTGAAGTCTACCTGACAAGGGTACTGCGACTGAGACCGAGTCTAACAAAGAGACTGAGGATATTAGGACATATAACCTCATAAAGAAACAGATTGAATATCACAAAGCAAATTAATTACAACAATAATATTTCCAAATATTATAATAAATAATATTATTAAATTAATTAAATAATATTATATGATGTAATTAAGGTCGTAAATAAAGATCTGCTTAATGAGTTATATGAAAGAAACCTAATACATATGGATCTATGTAGAGATGATATCAGTGATGAGGTGAAAATACATTTTTCTAGTGAAAACAAAAACAAAAATGGAATTAACTGATCTTGGAAATATCCTGTAGAGTTAAAAAGTTTCTTGATAAACAAACACAGATCTTTATTGGATTGATGTCCTACAGGTTTAAGGAATTTCATTTGGTTACCATTTGTTATAATTTTCCGAGGTATGAGCACATTTCTAAGACATGTAGAAGTGATAGGCCAGTTAGCAGTCATTGTGGTGTAATGGGTCATAATTTTAAATTCTGTAAAAATAAAAACAAACCTCAGTGTTGTTCCAATTGTAGTGTGGAAAATAGGTTTGCTGCTCGTTCGGTTAGAGATAAGAAGTGTCCTGAATACATATTTTCACCAAAAGTTACTAAGGAAAGAACGTATTCTGCACTTTACGGTAATGAGCAATAACACTCTTACCCATAGAAATCATATGTAAGGCAAACTCAAGGTGCTCCAAATTAATGTGCAGTGTGCAAGATCTGTAGTAGATGAACTAAGATTAGTTTGTGAACCTGAAAGGATTGACATTGTGTTCAGGAACCTTATGTTTATAGAGGTCAGGTAACTGGATAGCCCAACTCTATTAGAATTATCTCAAATAAGTTTGACAAACTAAGGGCTGCTATACTGATTTTCAGCTCTGATCTGGTTGTGACCAGAATTGACTCCTTATGTACATCATATGCAGTCTGTGTTGGTATTGAAGCTATTTGGGGACAATTTTTCATTATATCTATGTACTGTCGGCCTGATGCAGACCCTCATTGCTCTCTTAGCTATTTGGAACAGACGTTATTCAGATTGAAAGGCAGAAAGTGCTTATCTGTCTGGATTCAAATGCTAAAAATTTTTATGGCATTCTAGATACAGATGCCAGAGGCAGGTTACTGGAAGAGCTGATATCCTCATCTAAACTTGAGATCATTTATAAGCCTAGTAATGCACCAACGTTTTTTACTATTAATGGCAAGTCTAACATAGATGTAAAGTTGGCCAATAGTATGGCCTTCAATTTCATATCTAATTGGCAAGTTTAACCAGATTGGATTAACAGCGATCACTGAGTGATTACTTTCAACTTAGGCTGTGCTAGAAGCAGATTTATTGAGCCGCATTTGTTACAACTTCAAAGATTTGTGATTAAGCACGCTGACTGGGGTTGGTTGGTTGGTTTTTGGGTTTTATTAGCACATTAGCAACTAAGGCTATAATGCGCCAAAACTAGGTCATATAGAAAAAATTTACTGACTGGGGTAAGTTTGACAGATTCGTTAGGACAATTTTTGGTGAAATGTCGTTAGCTGAGTTGGATAGGATTAATGCATTTGATGTAGTTCAACTATTATAACAGAAGTTATCTGATGCCTTGAGGGAGTCAATGAAATTAAAGTAAAGTAAAGTAAACATGCTCCGGTGCAATGGTGATCCTCTGATCTTACTAATCTCTGGAGGGAGGTCACAGGATGTGTGAGAAGTTCCAACATCAGAAATTGTGGGATAATAAAGAATCTATTGCTAGGTTGAAAATCGAGTATCAATTGATCAAAAGAAAATATACCCGTTTAATAGCTAAAAGGAAATTTGATGCATTGAAAACCTTAGTGCAAGCAACTGATAATGAGGACCCATGGGATATTGTTTATAAGTTGTATTTGCACAAATTAAGGCCATCTGGGGTTGTGATAAGTTCTATGCATTGTGGAGACTGAAACTATAGATTGGCTCGGCAGTATTAATGTTATACTTGATCACCTAGTCAATGGATCTCATCATCATATGGATGAGGTGGAGCATTCTGATAGTACTGATCGGTTAGATTGTGATTGTGGTTGCGAACCATTTTAATGGAAGATCTTAATTCAGCTGTTAACAAAATTTGTAATAACAGATGTCCTGGTATGGACCTCGTTGAAGGGGAAGTTATTAAAATAATCCACCATGAAGCTATAGAGCTGATGGGAGCATTTTGCGAGGCGAAACATCAATAACACACTGTCCCAAGAGATATTATCAAAAGCCCAGTCAAAATCAATGAAAATACCAAGAACATATTTTGCATTTGAATCTCTAATCAATTTAACCAATGATTTTAAAACATCCTCTGTACCACGACCAGGAGTAAAGCCATATTGTTTATTTGAGAATCCCAAATTTTCTTGCATATATTGCAATATTCACTGTGAAACATGCCCAAACCCAGTAGAAGTGCAATTGGATGATAAGAAGAGGGCTCAGTTTTATGTTTTTCAGGTGATATCAAAATGATCTTAAGAAGAACATCCTTCCAAGGGGAGGGAAAAATTCCTTCAAGCAGGCATTTGTTGAAAACAAGAAAATGCTTAGGAAACAGTTTAAAGAAATGCTTAAGCTTAATGAAAGATCTTTTACGGTTAAATCTAGTTGGAATTCGATAACTAAATCTGCTATTCGAGGATGTCTGCAGGGATCTGTTTTTGGGCCACTAATGTGGAAATTGGTTACAGAAGGAATACAGTTGTGTTCATATGATTGCATATGTGGATGACCTGGTAATATTAGTTGAACACTCTTAACGGCTATAAACTAAACAACGTCCTAATGAAATAATAAAAGATATGAATGCTTGGTGTGACTTCCATAAATTAACAACATCCAGGTCAAAAACAAAAATTTTATTGCTAAAGGGGAACCTATCTGTAGGGAACCTCATGTGCTGATTGGTTGTGTGGTAGGGAACCTCATGTGTTGACCCACATCAATTTTCTATCTGAAAAGGTTGCAAAATTTGTCAACATGATAGCAAGAACTACCCATGCACATCTTCTCGATGGTAAGCCCTGTTATGTCACATAGGTGGCAACGAACGTGTAGAGTGATTCTCTTCAAGAAGCCTGGTCAGCATGAATAGGAAAAGACCAAACACTCCAGCACATGACAGTACAACAAAACAAATGGCTCTCAAGTTCCCAGCGGATTTCACTCCCCCTCTTATGGCAGAGAGAGGATCAGAGTGGAAGCAGAGGGTGCTAAGAATCTCTGGGTACGATCAGGCTGCCATGCACAGAAACTAAACTTGGCCTGTTACAACGTAAGATCACTCATCAGTGAAGACGGGATATTAGAGGTAAAAAAGGAATTAGAAAATATGCACTGGAATATCATCGGTTTGGCTGAAACAAGAAGAAATTAATCACTTATAAGTTTATCAAGTGGAAATTTGCTGTACACAGTGGTGAGCTGTGAATATTTTAACAATGGGCTCGCAGTTTTTCCGACTTTCTACCAAGTAAATTTGATCGGTCACAGAAGTGACATCATCCACGGCTTCCACTAGAGGCGCTTCCCACGCTCGCACTACTAGGACTCTGATTATAGCGTGTGACGCATTTTTCGTGACAGGTATGATATCTGAAGTCAGGGGCGAATTTAGGGGGGGAAGATGCGGCTTATTACCCCCTTAACCATGTGTATAAGTGAAGGTGTATAATGTTCCTAGGTCTATCTAAAAAAAAAAAAAAAACTTAAAAACCTGGTCGTCATGCCTCGCCTTACAATGATAACTGGATACGACGGTGTCTGGAGTTATAACTTTTTAGATTTTTGAATAGTATGACGTCACAATCATGCTTCCTGAAGTTACTACTACAGCAAGTATGATTTCAACAATACAAATATTTGTCAACAATTTCTTTTTTCGTCTCGCATTTTCATTACATTCCACTGTTAGGTGCCCCTAATAGCTGCATATGTCGCTTCAACTAAAAGATCAGTACGTCAATCGGTGCTATTTTACAGATATTTAGATACGTTGCAGTAGCAAGTATACATCTCTTACTTTAATTATCATAAATCCATTGTACCTTGTCTTCCAGAAATTATGAAAATGTGCGAATGATCAATAAAATATTTACAATAAAAAAGCTTTTTTATTTCGTAATCGATATATACAAATCAAAATGCCTAAAAGAAACGCAAAGGATGTTTCGCATAAATCATCTACCGTGCGTGCTCAGCATATGCGCAACTTTTTTATTCGACTTTTTTTTTAACTAGGGAAATATAATGGATATATTTTTTTTCATGATAAAATTTTAATATTGCGAATAAAAAATAACACGAAATATTTCCTATATCACAAATAACATAAAAACTATCACAAAGCATTCCACAATAAAAAAAAAACAAATGTTACATATTTGTTTTTTTTTTATTGTGGAATGCTTTGTGAAAGTACACAAAAAAAAATCACAGATTACATGAAAAAAAGTTATTTCACAAATATTCAAGAAAAATTTATTCTAAAAATTGCTATATACAATTTACTTTATTAATATTTGTTGTCGATCTGCTTTGATCAATAGCTGAGCGATGATTACAGAGGAATGATTTGACGCAACAATCTGGATCAAATCGAAGTAATGGTGTTCCATTTAGATGTATGCTCATCATGATCTGCAATGTGTTTAATTGTCAACATTATTCATTCACTCAATAGTATTCATTACGCTGAAAGCTCGCTCAGCTTCAGAACTGCTAATGGCAATGGCTTCAAAGATATTTTCTGGCTTTCTTAATTGAAAAGGTAATTTCACTCGATTTTAAAGATAAACTATCTTTGACAAAATCTCTAAAAATCATTCATTTTTATTTCATATTTTATCAGAAAACTTAAATTTTTTATTCGGTTTTCACTGTCTTGCCACTGAGACGAAAGTTCTTTCAAATTCACAATTTCGAGTAGCATATGTTTAAAATTATTTTCAATGTTATCGTTATTTTCTTTATTTAATTTAAAATCACCCTGTTCCATTAATAAGTTATCCTTTAAGGATAAAACAATGCATTTAATAACTTGTCACGATGTAATTTTTTTTACTTTCAATTTTGATTCCTTCAAATTCTTTCCACTTCAATATGCTTTCAATTTTAGCTTCTTAATTTCCTTCAGAATTTTTCAAATTAGCAATAGCATTGATAGTTCGAATAATTAATTTATATGCTTTTTACCATTGTGATTCTGTAAAGCTTCTGAAAGGTAAGAGAGCTCTTGCAGGATGTTGAGCATTAGTGCTAAATGGTTAAGAAATTCCAAATTTAAAAGTCCATTTAATAATACGGAATATTTAACTTCTGATTCAAAAAATGTTTGCACAGTGCAGGATAATTCCCTTAACCCGCAATTACCATCTGGAAGCTACAAGCTGCTAATCATGGCCCGAACACATGACCGATCTTTATAGTTTCCACATCAAGTTCTTTAGCATTCATCCTTAACTCACGCTAGTTTTTTGGAGATTGGTGATACAGTTTTTTTTTTAATTATTGCCTGATATGCCATTATATTTTAGAACATTTTCTACACAGTGAAAGGCTCGACAAAGTTTCAAAATCTGCCAACGTTTCATCTTCGTAAAGTTTATATATCTTAGTTGCCTCAATACCCCTCTCCTCTATGTTGCTGCTCTCACTGGTTCTTTGAATACTGTGCAAAATGTCTAAATCACACGGATATTCTACTACTGCGACCATGTAAACACAGACGGGAGAAATTTACTGGAAGGAGTGGATCACTCACTTCTCCGAAAAACATATGTTCCTTTGTCAGAGTAAAAGGGAACCACAACACAGGTTGATCAGAGACTATAATCCATGTCGAGAGTCTTCTTAATCCTCTGAATGGCTATGGAAAGCGTATTGACTAATGCGACTTCTCGGTATGTGACTGCATAGGTTTTACGGACACCACTAACATTGTGAAACGGTAATCCCTTTCACCCTTAATTCGCATTTTCTAATTACCTAAATTGCTTAAAGGCCAGAGGTGGGAACAATGCATACACAGTTGTCTCTCCTAATCCGGTCGTTACATGGAAATTTTCTTTGTTCAATGGAAACTATTTTAAATGTAATTACCGAGGGGATCAAAAAAATTTGCTATAAAGAAGTTCGTTAAACAGAGGTCTGACTGTAATTAAATCAAAAATGAAGCAATTTTAAAATACATAACCGATCGATTGCACTATTAAAATGCTGGGAATGGGGACCCGCTCGCCTCACAGTAGTTTCGGTTCTGGATACTCAATAATTGCTTTCAGGATTTCATTTGTAAAATAAATCTCAACAATGGGCTCGCAAATTTAAAAAAAAAACAATGGGCTCTCGCAAGCCGACAACAGCTCACCATTGGTTGTACACCAATGGAAACAGCAAAAGGAGTGAAGGTGGAGTTGGCTTTCTGGTCCATAAAGATATAAAAAAACAACATTTTGGAATTCAAAAGTATATCACCAAGGGTGTCAAGCTATACATTGAGGTTATTAAAAATGGTGTTGAGGAAAATTGGAAGGATAACATAACTAATTATGACAGCAATGCAAAGCAGAATAATGGGCTTAGAAATACTGTTAGTTCTAATAATGTACAGCAGGCCCCCGTTATAACGCGGTTCACTTTACGCTGATTCGCTATAACGCTGTTCTTATATTATAACCCGTATCTGACTATAACGCTGTCACAGATCACTATAATGCTCTTTTACAGATTGCATCTTTGGCATATTTAATGAAATCATTTCATTTGATGGAGTCGATAGCTTGAAAATGAATAGCAAAACAGCATTAAAACGTTTCCCACGCCGATTTCTCACTATCACTACGGACACATTTGAACTGTTGGTCTTTGGAAAGTTGCTTTATTTGTAGACCAATGAAATCGCATGCCTTAATCGTCTCTGTACTAGGTCTTCGGAATTTCTCTTGCAAGTATGTGAATGCTGCACCATTCACTTCCAAAACCTTCATGAAATTTTTCATGAGCCCCAGTTTGATGTGGAGTGGTGGAAGCAAAACTTTATTTGGATCTACCAGAGGTTCAAATACTAAATTCTTCATTCCTGGTGTTAACGATGTTCGGAGAGAAAGCAACAATACTTATTGTAAGCCTTCTGTAGTCCTAATAAAATGGCGATTACCTTTAAATTACCACATCTCTGCTACTCATACTTCTGATAATGTACACCTATCAGGGTGTTCTCCATGTTTGCATATGTTTCTTTTTTGTGAACGGCATAATAAGCAAGAGGTATTGAAGGCAGCATATTTCTATTGTATAATTACACAGCATTAAGAAATTTACACCTTAGAAATCTCTTTAAATAGTTGCCATTTTTCAGGAACGTGCTTCATGTTCATTGCTGCCATAAGACCATTGGCATCATTACAAACAGTGAGTTCATCTTCTGTTTGATAGAATTTATCATGGTTTTTATTTCAAGTACGAAATGTCACTTTCACAGAATGATCTAGAAGATTCCACTGTTATAACCTCAAGGTCAAAAGCTCTGACCTATTCTTTGGCAGTTCAACATCCTTGATGGGGTAATTAAGGTCACTTTCTTATGTGGTTTAGAAGGATAAAGATTTGGACAAAATGATGGATCTCTTGACATAGATGGCTGCTGTACTTCTTCATGTATATCAAATTGATGTTCATCAGTGTCTTCATCTTCATCAGAGTGTACAGAAAAACGGTCGGTTGATTCAGGAATTGGTAGTACTTCACCGTGAGGCATGGGATGAATTGGAGATGGTATATTTGGATATGCTACTGTCCACTTTTTCTTCATTGTCATCCCTTTTCTAATGGGAGGCACTATACAGAAGTGAGTGTGATGTGATTTGTTGGCTCCCTCCATATAATGGGCACTGTGAAAGGCATAAAATGTCCCTTTGATTCACCCACGCATTGAGTTTTGATGAACAGATAGTGCAGCATATGTGTGGAGTCCAGTTCTTGTCCAGTCGCCTACTTTACACCCAAAGTACAATAAGTACACCTTTTTTATGGCTTGAGTTAAGGAATGCTTTCTTGAAGCTAACATGACTTCTCCACATACGTAACAGAAGTCAACTGAACTATTCACACAATTATGGGGCATATTAATCTTATATGACACAAATACTGTGCAAAATATAGGAATCTCACAGAGAACAACCGTTAACCGAGAACAAATTGCCCAGTACCTAGCTGTATTCGAGGATTACTGCAGCAGAATCGAAGACACATTTGAGTTGACAGCAACTTATCACATGATGCAGAGTGAGGCGACAGTTGCCAATCACGTGATAAGGGTGTGGTGGCACTGAAGCTGCAGCATTGCCGTGAGTTTTGCTGAGAGCTGTATTTGATAATGTAGAATAACTTGCTAATATTAGGCCACAACTGTAATTCGAAAACAAGAGCCAATCAATAAATTTTAATGTGATTTTAGTGTTCAGTAGCATAAAATTAGTCAAGATTGGGTATTTTCGTTTTCGAAACATTTTACGTGTTAAACAGCGAATTATTTTTGGTAGTAGCATGCTTGTTTTGTATCTCTTTTTGGTGTGTGTGTGTGTGTGTGTGTGTGTGTGTGTGTGTGTGTGTGTGTGTGTGTGTGTGTGTGTGTGTGTGTGTGTGTGTGTGTGTGTGGGTGTGTGTGTGTGGGTGTGTGTGTGTGGGTGTCTGTGGGTGTGTGTGGGTGTGTGGGTGTGTGTCATTACGTGGGCTCATATTCTTTTCCTTTCCATTCTGCAGATATTATAAGGCAGATTATTTTTCCCAAGTCAGATATTTGTTTCCTAATTATGGAAACTTGATTATTTAGTTTTGTGGAAATCTGGGTTTTCATTAGTACATTGTATCTATTTCCTGTAGTAGTCATATTCAATCTACTGTCATCTCATTACAACATCTATTTTCAATTTATTTTATAACCTTTTTTTTTTTTTTTTTCATGTGAACCCCAAACACGAGAGGTATTAGAACCTATAGTACTTAGCACCGTGCCTGGGTTGGAGGTTGAGAAGACGAAAGAAGATATTTGTTGACATTGAACTTGAACTTCTGTAGACTGTAATTGTCAGGAAATACGTATGAAGGGAGATTGTTCCAGAAAACGGCAGTTGAATGAATAAATGAGAAAGATGAAAAGTTGGTTCTGTGGGTTTGAAGTTGGACAGTAAATGGATGTTGGCTGGTGGCGGAACGTGTTCGGACTGTTTTGAAAGAGAGAGCGGGAATTATAGAAGCCAATTCAGAAGAACAGTGCCCATGGAAGTATCTGTAGAAGAGGCATGCAGCAGAAACAGTACGTCTTTGAGGCAGCAAGTGGAGAGACTTTGTTAAAGATGAATCATTAATTAACCTAACTGCCCTCTTCTGAATGGAATCAAGAAGCCTGAGAGAGGTTTTGGGAGCACCACCCCAGATGTGGGAACAATATTCCATGGCAGGGGGAATTTGTGATTTATACGGAGTGAGAAGCTGTTTGGAAGAAAAGTAACGCCGAGAGCGAAAGAGAAAACCAAGTTTTTTAGATGCAGAGGAAGCAATATTTGTAATGTGCTTGTGCCAAAAGAGATTAGAAGTCAGGGTAATCCCCAAAAGAGATATATCATTTTGCCTAGAAATCGGAGTGTCACTAAAGATAAGCATAGGAGCAGAAGAATCCTTTTTGCGAGATATAAGACAAGACTGAGTTTTAGAAGGGTTGAAATCAACTAAGTTGTCTTTGCCCCACTGGAGAATTACCTGAAGATTCACATTTAAGGAATTGGTAGCAGATTTTCGAAAAGTTGAAGCTGATTGAGCAAGACAAGGTTTCTCAAAATGTAATGTGGAATGCAATGTGCTATCATCGTCAAAACTATGGATAGGATTTCCAGTCAATGGAAGAAGGTCATTAATATACAAGAGGAAAAGAGTGGGGGAAAGAACTGAACCTTGGGGGACACCGGCATTAATGAAGAAGTTAGAAGACAGAGAGTCATCTACCATCACCCTCAGTGAGCGATCAGAGAGAAAACTGGATAACCAATTACTAAAAACAGTTGGCAAACCATAAGATGGAAGCTTGTTTAGAAGACCTTTATGCCAAACACGATCAAAAGCCTTTGAGATGTCAAGAGCAACTACTTGTGTTTCCCGGAACCGTTCCATTGAATTAGTCCATAAATGGGTAACATAAGCCAGAATATCACCAGTGGATCGACACTGACAGAATCCATACTGCCGATCGTTGCTTAGACAGAAGGTTTCTAGGTAGTTTAGGAGTTGGTGGTTAATTGATTCCTCCATTACTTTAGAAAGAGTAGAAGTAATTGCAATGGGATGATAATTGGATGGGAGGGATTTGTCACCCTTTTTAGGAACTGGCTGGATATGAGCAAATTTCCAAGCAGAAGGAAAAACACCTTTGGAATAAGAAAGTGAAAAAAGGCGGCAAAGAATAGGAGTAAGTTTGGGAGCACAGGTTTTGAGAACAAGTGGAGAAATACCATCAGGACCTGGAGCTTTCTTAGCATCAAGATTCATCAAAATCCTTCTGATATCCTTTTGACGGAAGACCACAGGAGGCATTGAATGGACCGTGTTGGGAATGGTGGGAGGTGTTTTACCAAGATCATTAATGCATGAGCTGGAAGAAAAATGGGATGCTAGCATGTCAGCTTTATCCTTGGCTGAAGCGACAACAGAACCATCTGGTTTGGACAGAGGTGGGAGCAGAGATGGGCAAAAGTTGCGGCCAATAGCTTTGGCAAGAGACCAAAATGCTCAGCTACCATTAGGGCAAAAAGCAAGTTTTCTACTCTTAGCCTGTCCAATCTCTAGTTTGGACTGATTAATTACTGCTTTACAATTGTTGCGAGCTTCGGTGTAGGCAGAAAATGAAACTGAAGAATTAGAAAAAACCAATTACAATATGCAACATTCTTCTCTTGAACAGCCTTAGCACATTTATTGGAAAACCAAGGTTTAGATAAAGGACGAGATTTTAAAGTAGAGTGTGGGATAAAGGATTCCATTCCTGCAAGAATAATTTCGCTGACACGATCTGAGCAAACGTTGACATCAGAAGTTTTGAAACAGTAATCCGACCAAGGAAAAGAAGTCTCGCAGGTCATCCCATTTTGCATTCTTGTAATGCCAAACAACACGAGGTTGGGAATAGCCATGAAATAAAGGTTCCATTGGAGAAGAGACAATCACCAAGTTGTGATCTGAAGTGCCTAAAAGACCTCTCACTTCGACTGTGTACTTAGAAGGGTTGTTTGTGAGAAAAAGATCAAGCGTATTGGCTGTATGATTAAGATTGTCCGGTATTCTTGTAGGTAAATGAACAATCTGTGCTAGGTCATTAGTAATTGCAAAAGCCTCAGCATCTCGACCTGCTGGGTCGGTGTGACTAGAAAACGGAAGCCAGCTGGAGTTGTGAACATTAAAATCACCAAGGAAAATTACCTCACTGTTAGGAAAGTTGGACTGGATAAAGTTAAGTTGCGAAGAGAGGAAGTCAAAGAGCTTCAAGTGATTAGTGGAGTTGGGAGAACGGTAGAGACAACAGATGAATTTGACACAATGAGGTAGAGATTTTAAGCCAGAGAAGATCGAAGAGAGGAGATTCCAATATGCCAAGTCTCTGACATATGCACAAATACTACCTTTGAGGCGAAAGGAATCATGCAGAGAATAATTTGGGCATCTGAGATGAGCAGTAGTTGAATCAACCAATAACTGAGATTCTGTCAGAAAAAGTACATGGGGTTTGGCAGACTGCAAGTGGAAATGGACATCGTTGAGATTAGAATTGAGACCCCGTATATTTGTGAAATGAATTAGGAAGTCCTTGGGAGGTTTAGATCTTTTCGCAGATAAGCTTGCTCAATTAGTTTGACAATTCATGGTGTATTCAATAGTAAGAAAAAGTGGGTGGGACAGGAATGCCCCACCCACATGCTGTATGAAGTAATGAAATTTTTGGATATGGTATACACGTGGTAAGAATATCCCCAGATCCTTGATATAATGTGGCCTCGACAATGCTCCCCGTATACGCACTACTCGGACTCCCTCCAGTCACTATCTGGCAGAGTAGAGGTAACAAGATTATACACTAGCTGATCCAGAAGCCTCCTAGAGAGTTACCAATAGGTTCGGTCCGGTGTACTAACTAGCGGCCGGCCTGCGAACACTGTTGTAGAGCTGTACCCTCGAAATGTAAGGAATATTGGATCTCGCCATGACGTTAATCATAACCTCAAAAGTCATCAATCATACTGCATGATGGAAGAGATAGGGAAGGGTTGACCGGAACTTAGCTCTAGAGACTTAACATGGGTTCCACCACTTCAAGCCTCCAATAAGCAAAGTGGTGGTATTTCACCGGTTGATGAGAGTCATCTACCACCTAGTACTGCCTGGTAACATAGAGGGGCGGCATTCCTCCATGTGTTGTGGGCACCACACCTAGACCCCTGCTTACGTTGGTTCACACCTGGGTGGTCACCCACCATGTACTTGTGCATGGAGGTTATACCCAGGATTACTAACAGTCCCACCATCGTGAAGGTGCAAGCAGAGGATTTGGCTGTCACAGACCGTTCGGACTTCGCCGAAATTGGGTCCTCTTGACTTGAGTGTCACCCGAATATCAGTTTCATCAGTGTTTTAGACTCCCAGGTAGCAAGTACAGCTTGTCTGGCATATCTGCGAGAATGTCTGTGACAACCTCAAGGACCAATCCTACACCAATACTAAGAAACTCAAAGTCCTGACAGGACTAAAGTATCAGTGGCCTTATGATTAGAAATATGTCAGCCTGGCCATCATTTGCCAGCGCCTCTGTAGCCAGGTGGGCAGGAGCAGCAGTGCATAGCACATGCTTCTTGATTAGACCGGGGTTCGAGCCTGTGATCACCAAATACGGAGGATGTGGAAAGGTCAGGGAATGACCACCGCATATCCCTGGAGCAATATGGCCTTAGTTGCTAATGCTCCTAAAAACCAAATAAACAAACCAACAACCATCATTTGCCATTAAAGGAAACTGTAATATATGTATATGTCTGGCATAACCATCAAAGTAAGAGAAAGTTTACGACTAATAACTTTGACAATAATACAATCAATTTAGCAATTATGTGGACTGAAACCATTGTCAACTGAAATATATGCTAATGCACTCCTGCATTAATCACTTGGCTACTGTCAAGTCCTATCTAGGATACAAATCAATAAAGATTTCTTTTACTTACAGTACAAATTGACGTCATAAGTCGTTTAAAATGGCCAGAAATATCTCCACGAACATCATCTTCCATGCTCCTCCCATACACTGTAAGAGAAAGCACACAGTTATTTAAAAAATATAATAAATAACAAAAAACTAGTTTATTTTAACCTATCACTAAGTCCCTATGTCTATTGTGCTGTTTCAAAAACAGCACAGTAGATATAGGTACTTTTTTCATCCTAGTTCTTTTAATTTATGAATATTCCCTATTTTTTTGAAATACCAGTAAGGCTGGAGGATGATTAAAAATTCATGCAACCAAAATTTTCATCATCACGAACTTGATCCAATAGGTGGTAGATGACTTTCATCAACCGGTGAAATACCACCACTTTGCTTATTGGAGGCTTGAAGTGGTGAAACCCATGTTTAGTCTCTAGAGCAAAGTTTCCGGCATCCCCCCCCCCCCATACTTCTCCTTCAACCCATGCATGGTACTAAGTACTATAGGTTTTGTTTGGGGTTTTCATAAAAAAAAAAAAAAAAAAAAAAAAACTTAATTCTTTTTAGACTTGTTACATTGTAGCTCTTGGAGTTACAATGGAATAGTGAGTCTTGGTTGACCCACATCTCTCTTGCCTGCAGGTTTGTAGTTAAAAGGCTAATTTTGGGATCTGGTTTAGGTTCATTCTTTCTATGTGGCTGATCCATTTTTTCTGATACATTTTATGTCATTTACTATGTTATATACTTTTAATAATTTCTCACAAATATCTAAATTTCTTTATTGATCTAGTAGTCTTGTAAAGCATAATAATGGTCTTAAAAATCTGATTTGTGCTGCTTCTAGTTTTTGTGCATCTTTCTTATTTATTACCTAAGTCTGAAAATGGCTGATTTTGAAGTAATGTTGTGCAGTCGTAATTTTGTTTCAGTTGACATTTGTTTTCTGAAGTGGTATTTAATCATTCCATTCATTTTATTATATTTTTGCAGTTTAGCGTGGATGTCTTTCCCTTCATCTGCTATTAAATTTCCCAAATAGGTGAAATCAGATATCTGTTCTATTATTTTGTCACTGATAACAATTTTGACTCTTTGGATGTAGAATGTGATAATGTAGCTTTAAGAAAGATGTTTTACTTTTTTCCACAAAATCCCATTGGAATCTTCATTTTTTATTAGCCAGTTTTTATTTTTTATAGATTTATATCCATGCTTTTGAGGTGGAGATCTTCATCTCATACTTTTTGCCTATTTTATTCAGTTCATTAATGCTATCTGTAAATCTTCTTCCGATTTTGCAATTATAACTTGATCATCAGCATATAATATAGTTTGGCTTTTATTCCTGTTGTTCAACTATACTCCGTTGTTAACTGTTTGTTTCCATTCTTTAATAATTTTATTGATTTAAATATTAAATAAATTTGGTGATAGCACACATTCTTGTTTGACTCCTTTATTTGTGCTAATTGAATCTGATAGTTGGCCATTAGAGTATTTTATGCAAGCTTTTGAGTTTTTATATAGGCTTTGTATTGCTTTCCGGAGTTGGGTTGGGATATTTTCTTCACGTAAAAATCTGCCAAAGTTTTTGCCGGTTTACATTGTCATATGCTTTTTCATAATCAATAAACAACGGAAATGTTGGTAGGTTAAATTCTCTTCTTTTCTCCAAAATTTGTTGTAATGAGAAAATGGTATCTATTGTACTTCTTCCTTTTCTGAACCCACACTGTTCTTCTTCTAAAAATTGTTCACTATATTTATTAAGTTTATTCTTAAGTATATTAGATTATAGCTTTGAAACAGTTGACTGCAGTGTTATCCCTCTGTTATCCCTCTGTGTTTGGTGTAAACTGATTACTATTCCTATTTCCAAATTTTTGGGTATCTGTTGCTTATGCCATATGATGTTAAATAATTTTAGTAGAGCATATTTCAGTAAGGTGCCACCATATTTAAATAGTTCTACGTTGAAGTTTTCTATGCCTGGACATTTCAGGTTTTTTTGATTTTTGTAATATTAAATCTAGTTCTTCCATCGTTATATTTTCTTCATTTTCATCTTTGGTTACCACAGATTCATCTTCCCATTCCCTAGTTCCAGGGCTATACCATAGTTTGGAGTAGTGTTTCTTCCATTCTGCTTGAGAAATAGAGTTGGTTTTTAATTGATCATTTATGTCTAGTTATAATTTCTTAAAAATTTTGAAACAGCTTCTTTGTGAGCCCGTGATATCACATTCTAAGGATTTAACAAATTTATGCCAGTTGTCTCATCAGATTCTTCTGGTTAGTTTTCTGACTTCTGCTCTAAGGTTTTTATATTTTATTTGTAGATGTAGGTCTTCAGTTTGTAGGAACAGGTTATAGGCCTTTTTTTCCCTCATCAATTGTTTCAATTCTTCATTCCAAGTTCTTAGCCAGCTTTTATTTTTTATAGGTTTACAGCTCCTAGAATTGAGTTTTTCATGTTTGACCAAATTTGCTCAGCATTATCATTCTCATCTGATTTGAGTTTATCTTTCAATTGAATTTCATACAGAAATTTAGTGCTTTCATCTTCCAACTAATGTATTTTTAATTTCTCTTAGCACATTAATTAATAATCAACCAAAATCATTAGCATTAATTAATAATTGACAACTAGATGGAATTTGATTCTAACTATTACAATAACAGCCCTTGTCATCTGTAGATGTCCAACGGTTGCCTTTCAGTCACTAAGCAGTAGTAGTTCATTTACAACATGAAAATTAACTGCAATAAATGCTAACCTTTCATAAAAACAGCATTTCAAGCCACACATGTAGCTATACAGTATTAGTGTAGTATTGTATAACTATGCATACTATTTATTGTTTGTTTGTTTATTTGTTCGGGCAGATGAGAGCATCCCACTGACTACATAACAAAGCAGTTACCATGCTGATATTACAAAGAGTGGTTGTGTTGCTCTTCATTTTTGCTGTCTTGTCTTATTTCAAATTTATTCTGCTTATTAATACTATACAGTATGGCAAAACGAAGTAATACTACAAAGATTGATATTAATAAAAAGAAACCTTGAAGAGGAATAACAATGGAAACAAAATTTGAGATCATAAGCAAACATGATCTCATTATTCTTCATCATCACCAGTCAATGATGATGAAGAATAAACATTCTTTAATGTTTGCATGACATAAATAATTTCTTTATTATTATAATTTGCTTGATTTTAAAGACTATGTTTTCATTTCTTTGGATAAATAAATCATTGTTTAAGTATAAACTATTGTTTTGTTGACCTTAATTTAACATTACTATGGTCAAATTTCATTGTTCAGAACATAACTCCTGTTTTTAACATTACGTCTATGGAAAATGAATTCCTGCTTTACGAGCACACGCTAGGAATGAATTAACTTGTAAAGTCAAGAACTACCTGTATATGAGGAGTGTTATATCCAATATGTGAAGGTTAACAACCTTCAAATGCTGGATGAATTAAAAACCAATACTGAACCAGAAATTTCAACAATAACTGTTCAAACACTATGTCAAGTCTTGTCAAATATGGCAAAAAGGATTTGTGAACTCTGGGATAGAGAATGAAAGCAAACATGATTAATATTTATTGCAATCTCTATTATAATTACATGTATAATGTGAAATA
This sequence comes from Mastigoproctus giganteus, assembly GCF_048544385.1. Lineage (NCBI taxonomy): Eukaryota > Metazoa > Arthropoda > Arachnida > Uropygi > Thelyphonidae > Mastigoproctus > Mastigoproctus giganteus. Next base: position 83,362,335 of record NC_143582.1, on the reverse strand, counting down.
TAACTAAAAATATACTATGGTTTGTGTGGCTTTTGAAACACCCTGTATAAGCACTGTAAAAATATATCATATTTAAGATAACAACAACAGTAATTATTTTGATCAACTGGCACTCTAAAAATAATAAAATATGTTCATAATTGCAGTGGTTATTAAAAAAAAGTGTGTATATGTGTATCCTGTAAGCACGAAATATGCTTTACGTGAAAACATCTTTCGTCTTAGAAAGATGTTTTACGTGAAAATATCTTTCGTGCTCAGAAAGATGTTTTATGTGAAAACATCTTTGACAAAAATCAGAACCTTTTAAAATCGAACAGCTAGAACTGAAGTTATGAAAAATGTAACGTTTTATGCTTGTGCTCAATACTTACTCTACCAAATCAACATTAGTGACTGAGTTAGCGTCATTTAGGAAGTAGCAAACGTGAGAATAAGCTCATGCTATAAATACTTTCACTACTTCCTAAATGATGTAATTGTTCATTCAACTTACATTGTTCATCAGTTCTACTTCAGTCTGAAATAACAATATAACGTTTTATGCTCACACCCTTTACTAACGCTATCAAATCAACGTTAGTGACTGCATTAGCATCATTTAGGAAGTGAAATAATTTGTGTCATTTCCATTTCACATTTTCACCAAAGGGTCAAACTGACTGTTGGAGTGAAATTTAGTAGGTGCCACCAAAGATGTTTTCACATCAAGAATCAACGTTAGTGTCTGCATTAGCATCATTTTGGAAGTGACGTAATTTGTGTCACATTTTCGTGACAAATTGGTTTTACTTCAGTCTAAAATTTAGTAGGTGCTGCCAAAGATGTTTTCACACCAAAAAACTTTCACAGGAAATATTACACAAGGCATTTTTATACCATAACAACAGGAACTTAGAGAATGGTTCACATACCTCAAGGCAGTAAAAGTTTCATCTCTGTTTGATAAATAAGCACTTGACACTGCATTTGTCATAATCTAAACTACTTTAATAATAACATTTAAATAACTGATTAGCACATTTCAAAGGCCTTTGCTTAGACTCCTTCAGTGGTAAAATATATTATTATTCCCAAATTAATCATTATAATATTGCAATGCAAAGGCACTACACCTGCAATATAAGAACACAAAAAACATAACGGAATAAAAGCTGTGAAAAACCATGGAAGCTGCATGTGATATGAGGAGATGAAGTTCCATGCTTTGCAACCACAAGATATCATTCCCTGACACCCATCTGGGATTATGGGATGATATCTTGTGAGAGTCTGCTCTTGCTGCTCCTCAATGGCTGTAAGACATGCAGATTGCTGCTGTTAATATATGGTGAAGCTGTGTGCCTTTGTTTACTGGGGTTTACTTCATTAATTCTTGTAACATATTCTAATCAAGCCTGGGAGTGAGATGGTAGTTGTAAGGTAGTTTATTCATTTTAACCTAAAATAGAGCATGCCACAGGGGGATGGCTGCCCTACCAATATTTCTATTGATGTTAGTTCTTCTGATTATGGAAAATTTCCCTAAGTCCAGCCTCTTGATTCTTTGTGTTCTTTTACCTTGAAACTGTTTCTTGTTAACAGAAACCCCACAATGGGCACACATTATCCTCCAAGTGCTACATTTTTGAAACCTTTTATCAATAAGAAATAATTCAAAATTGTTTACTTTTGCAGTGGTTATTAAAAAAAAAGTGTGTATATGTGTATCCTGTAAGCACGAAATATGCTTTACGTGAAAACATCTTTCGACACATGTAAGCAACACCTTACATTTTTAATCTATTATGAACACAACTGTAAATAATCCATTTATTTTTTTTTCATATATTGAAAACGAATATCTTTAAATCTTTTTTTAAAATAGCACCCTTGGATATGCACTTTTGCTCTCATTCAAACTTGTCCCCCTTCTTTGGGCATAGTGGCAATTTATTGCTATGAGAAGGAGAACCCATTGCTAGAGGATGAGGCCACTAAAAATAGCATATAGCAGTAACAGTTCTTGTTCACGCTGGCACTTTTCATTTTCACAAGTGAAAACAAAACCTCTTATGTTCTTCATTATTGGTACTCAAATTGTTTACATTGAACCAGCATGCATCAACAATTCAAGCTGCTCTTAAAGCACATGGCAATGGTACACTGCCAGAAAGATCCCACTTTCAAATTCATATTTTTAATGGTTGCACATGTTAGGTTTAATGAAAACATGTTATCATTAAACCTAATCATAATC